>NW_028122534.1:0-94022 GCF_965194805.1 Balaenoptera borealis | reverse complement strand
GGCTCAGGGTGGCCTTGCGCTTTCCCAGGAGGAACGAGGTCTGCAGGATTAACTCTCCTGTAGCGTGATAGGAACGCTGTTCATCGGGTGAAAGTGCTCGTTTGCTACGCAAGCGTACCTGCGGAGGCTATAACCTGGTCAACTTCAAGTTTTGGCAAGCAGCCCCTGAGACACTACAATCCAAGCTTCCAAAGGGAAAAGGCTGCTTTTGTCGGCAGAGCCAACGAACCCTTGTTAGCACCCAGCATAAGTACCTGCAGTACGGGAGCTGCGAAGGGAAACAAACGGGACACACTGGGCACCTGAGAAGCTCCCCTCGACAGTTGCAAGCAGCCTGTTTCTCTGGGGAAACATACTCGTTTCCTCCCCGGGCGTGCCTGCAGTGAGTAGAAGCTGGGCCTTCCTATGGTTTCGCAAACAGCTCCTAGGCTACAAGAATCCACCTTTCCAAAGGGGAAAAGACTGCTCTTTGAAGTGGGCCACCTATCCTAGTTCACAGCAAACATGAGTCCCTGCAGTAGTGGAGCTGCCGAGGGAGAATGGCGAAACCCTGGCAACTTCGCTAAATATCTTTTACTGTGCAGGCTTCGAACTGTGGCAAGATCCCTGAAGGAGGGCTGGCCTGAGCGAGGCCTAGTTGGCTCTACCTCTTCCGTGGGCCTAGCAGGGTAAAGGAGGAAGTGTGTTCTTTGCTCAGCTTGGACCTCACTTAGACGTCCTGCTAAACCAACGAGCCAGTCGGTGTGAGCTCCTGGATGGAAGGCTGAGCAGAGTGATTTTCTGAGTGCAGGTAGGGCCCTGGTCCTCACTGAGTCCACGTTCCCCAGCTCATGAGGCCGGCTCAGACTGTCTTCGTAAGCTGGGTAAGCTGCGACAACCTAGGTTTCCAAAGGAAGACAAAGAGCAGGGTGCCCCCTTGGGCTCTGCATGCAGAAGTGTTCTGAAGGGCCTACACGGCTGCTTGTTGCTCAGCAGGCAGAGAGGAGACGTGGGGGTATCCGTGTGGTAGCATGGGAAACGGTGCGGAGGTCAGAGTGCTTGGAGTCCTGAAAGCTATCCTCGCGTTCCATTAAAGCACAACAACGGTGGAGACCTCATGGAAACCGAGGCACGCAGAGCTTGCCCATTGGAAACTTAGGCACTACCCTGAGGCTCAGGGTGGATTTGCGCTTTCCCAGGAGGAACGAGGTCTGCGGGATTAACTCTCCTCCAGCGTGACAGGAACCCTGTTCATCGGTAGAAAGTGCTCGTTTGCTACGCAAGCGTACCTGCGGAGGCTATAACCTGGGCAACTTCAAGGTTTGGCAAGCAGCCCCTGAGACACTACAATCCAAGCTTCCAAAGGGAAAAGGCTGCTTTTGTCGGCAGAGCCAACCAACCCTTGTTAGCACCCAGCATAAGTACCTGCAGTACGGGAGCTGCGAAGGGAAACAAACGGGACACACTGGGCACCTGAAAAGCTCCCCTCGACACTTGCAAGCAGCCTGTTTCTCTGGGGAAACATACTCGTTTCCTGCCCGGGCGTGCCTGCAGTGAGTAGAAGCTGGGCCTTCCTAGGGTTTCGCAAACAGCTACTAGGCTACAAAAATCCACATTTCCAAAGGGGAAAAGACTGCTTTTGGAAGCAGGGACACCTATGCTAGTTCAAAGCAAACATGAGTCCCTGCAGTAGTGGAGCTGCCGAGGGAGAGCATGGCGAAACCCTGCCAACTTCGCTAAGTATCTTTTACTGTGCAGGCTTCGAACTGTGGCAAGATCCCTGAAGGAGGGCTGGCCTGAGCGAGGCCTAGTTGTCTCTACCTCTTCCGGGGGCCTAGCAGGGTAAAGGAGGAATTGTGCTCTTGCTCAGCTTGGACCTCAATTAGACGTCCTGCTAAACCAACGAGCCAGTCGGTTTGAGTTCCTGGATGGAAGGCTGAGCAGAGTGATTTTCTGAGTGCAGGTAGGGCCCTGGTCCTCACTGAGTCCCCGTTCCCCAGCTCATGAAACCGGCTCAGACTGTCTTCGTGAGCTGGGGCAAGCTGCGACCACCTAGGTTTCCAAAGGAAGACAGAGAGCAGTGTGCCGCCTTGAGTTCTGCATGCAAGAAGTGTTCCAAAGGGCCTACACGGCTGCTTGTTGCTCAGCAGGCAGAGAGGAGACGTGGGGGGATCTGTGTGGTAGCATGGGAAATGGTGCGGAGGTCAGAGTGCTTGGAGTCCTGAAAGCTATCCTCGCGTTCCATTGAAGCACAACAACGATGGAGACCTCATGGAAACCGAGGCACGCAGAGCTTGCCCTGTGGAAACTTAGGCACTACCCTGAGGCTCAGGGTGGCCTTGCACTTTCCCAGGAGGAACGAGGTCTGCGGGATTAACTCTCCTCCAGCGTGAGCAGAGTGATTTTCTGAGTGCAGGTAGGGCCCTGGTCCTCACTGAGTCCACGTCTCCCAGCTCATGAGAACGGCTCAGACTGTCTTCGTGAGCTGGGGCAAGCTGCGACCACCTAGGTTTCCAAAGGAAGACAGAGAGCAGTGTGCCGCCTTGGGCTCTGCATGCAAGAAGTGGTCTGAAGGGCCTACATGGCTGCTTGTTGCTCAGCAGGCAGAGAGGAGACGTGGGAGGGATCCGTGTGGTAACATGGGAATCGGTGCGGAGGCCAGAGTGCTTGGAGTCCTGAAAGCTATCCTCGCGTTCCACTGAAGCACAACAACGGTGGAGACCTCATGGAAACCGAGGCACGCAGAGCTTGCACGGAGCAAACTTAGGCACTACCCTGAGGCTCAGGGTGGCCTTGCGCTTTCCCAGGAGGAAGGAGGTCTGCGGGATTAACTCTCCTCCAGCGTGACAGGAACCCTGTTCCTCGGGTGAAAGTGCTCGTTTGCTACTCAAGCGTACCTCTGGAGGCTATAACCTGGGCAACTTCAAGGTTTGGCAAGCAGCCCCTGAGACACTACAATCCAAGCTTCCAAAAGGAAAAGGCTGCTTTTGTCGGAAGAGTCACCTACCCTTGTTAGCCCCCAGCATAAGTACCTGCAGGATGTCAGCTGCGAAGGGAAACAAACGGGACACACTGGGCACCTGAGAAGCTCCGCTCGACACTTGCAAGCAGCCTGTTTCTCTGGGGAAACATACTCGTTTCCTCCCCGGGCGTGCCTGCCGTGAGTAGAAGCTGGGCCTTCCTAGGGTTTTGCAAACAGCTCCGAGGCTACAAGAATCCACATTTCCAAAGGGGAAAAGACTGCTTTTGGAAGTGGGCCACCTATCCTAGTTCACAGCAAACATGAGTCCCTGCAGTAGTGGAGCTGCCGAGGGAGAGCATGGCGAAACCCTGGCAACTTCGCTAAATAACTTTTTCTGTGCAGGCTTCGAACTGTGGCAAGATCCCTGAAGGAGGGCTGGCCTGAGCGAGGCCTAGTTGGCTCTACCTCTTCCGTGGGCCTAGCAGGGTAAAGGAGGAAGTGTGTTCTTTGCTCAGCTTGGACCTCACTTAGACGTCCTGCTAAACCAACGAGCCAGTCGGTGTGAGCTCCTGGATGGAAGGCTGAGCAGAGTGATTTTCTGAGTGCAGGTAGGGCCCTGGTCCTCACTGAGTCCACTTTCCCCATCTCATGAGAGCGGCTCAGACTGTTTTGGTGAGCTGGGTAAGCTGCGACAACCTAGGTTTCCAAAGGAAGACAGAGAGCAGTGTGCCGCCTTGGGCTCTGCATGCAGAAGTGTTCTGAAGGGCCTACACGGCTGCTTGTTGCTCAGCAGGCAGAGAGGAGACGTGGGGGGGATCCGTGTGGTAGCATGGGAAACGGTGCGGAGGTCAGAGTGCTTGGAGTCCTGAAAGCTATCCTCGCGTTCCATTGAAGCACAACAACGGTGGAGACCTCATGGAAACCGAGGCACGCAGAGCTTGCCCGTTGGAAACTTAGGCACTACCCTGAGGCTCAGGGTGGCCTTGCGCTTTCCCAGGAGGAAGGAGGTCTGCGGGATTAACTCTCCTCCAGCTTGACAGGAACCCTGTTCTTCGGTAGAAAGTGCTCGTTTGCTACGCAAGCGTACCTGCGGAGGCTATAACCTGGGCAACTTCAAGGTTTGGCAAGCAGCCCCTGAGACACTACAATCCAAGCTTCCAAAGGGAAAAGGCTGCTTTTGTCGGCAGAGCCAACCAACTCTTGTTAGCACCCAGCATAAGTACCTGCAGTACGGGAGCTGCGAAGGGAAACAAACGGGAAACACTGGGCACCTGAGAAGCTCCCCTCGACACTTGCAAGCAGCCTGTTTCTCTGGGGAAACATACTCGTTTCCTCCCCGGGCGTGCCTGCCGTGAGTAGTAGCTGGGCCTTCCTAGGGTTTTGCAAACAGCTCCGAGGCTACAAGAATCCACCTTTCCAAAGGGGAAAAGACTGCTTTTTGAAGTGGGCCACCTATCCTAGTTCACAGCAAACATGAGTCCCTGCAGTAGTGGAGCTGCCGAGGGAGAGCATGGTGAAACCCTGGCAACTTCACTAAGTATCTTTTACTGTGCAGGCTTCGAAGTGTGGCAAGATCCCTGAAGGAGGGCTGGCCTGAGCGAGGCCTAGTTGGCTCTACCTCTTCCGTGGGCCTAGCAGGGTAAAGGAGGAAGTGTGTTCTTTGCTCAGCTTGGACCTCACTTAGACGTCCTGCTAAACCAACGAGCCAGTCGGTGTGAGCTCCTGGATGGAAGGCTGAGCAGAGTGATTTTCTGAGTGCAGGTAGGGCCCTGGTCCTCACTGAGTCCCCGTTCCCCAGCTCATGAAACCGGCTCAGACTGTCTTCGTGAACTGGGTAAGCTACGACAACCTAGGTTTCCAAAGGAAGACAGAGAGCAGTGTGCCGCCTTGGGCTCTGCATGCAAGAAGTGGTCTGAAGGGCCTACACGGCTGCTTGTTGCTCAGCAGGCAGAGAGGAGACGTGGGAGGGATCCGTGTGGTAACATGGGAAACGGTGCGGAGGCCAGAGTGCTTGGAGTCCTGAAAGCTATCCTCGCGTTCCACTGAAGCACAACAACGGTGGAGACCTCATGGAAACCGAGGCACGCAGAGCTTGCACGGAGCAAACTTAGGCACTACCCTGAGGCTCAGGGTGGCCTTGCGCTTTCCCAGGAGGAACGAGGTCTGCAGGATTAACTCTCCTGTAGCGTGATAGGAACGCTGTTCATCGGGTGAAAGTGCTCGTTTGCTACGCAAGCGTACCTACGGAGGCTATAACCTGGTCAACTTCAAGTTTTGGCAAGCAGCCCCTGAGACACTACAATCCAAGCTTCCAAAGGGAAAAGGCTGCTTTTGTCGGCAGAGCCAACGAACCCTTGTTAGCACCCAGCATAAGTACCTGCAGTACGGGAGCTGCGAAGGGAAACAAACGGGACACACTGGGCACCTGAGAAGCTCCCCTCGACACTTGCAAGCAGCCTGTTTCTCTGGGGAAACATACTCGTTTCCTCCCCGGGCGTGCCTGCAGTGAGTAAAAGCTGGGCCTTCCTATGGTTTCGCAAACAGCTCCTAGGCTACAAGAATCCACCTTTCCAAAGGGGAAAAGACTGCTCTTTGAAGTGGGCCACCTATCCTAGTTCACAGCAAACATGAGTCCCTGCAGTAGTGGAGCTGCCGAGGGAGAATGGCGAAACCCTGGCAACTTCGCTAAATATCTTTTACTGTGCAGGCTTCGAAGTGTGGCAAGATCCCTGAAGGAGGGCTGGCCTGAGCGAGGCCTAGTTGGCTCTACCTCTTCCGTGGGCCTAGCAGGGTAAAGGAGGAAGTGTGTTCTTTGCTCAGCTTGGACCTCACTTAGACCTCCTGCTAAACCAACGAGCCAGTCGGTGTGAGCTCCTGGATGGAAGGCTGAGCAGAGTGATTTTCTGAGTGCAGGTAGGGCCCTGGTCTTACTGAGTCCACGTTCCCCAGCTCATGAGACCGGCTCAGACTGTCTTCGTGAGCTGGGTAAGCTGCGACAACCTAGGTTTCCAAAGGAACACAGAGAGCAGTGTGCCGCCTTGGCCTCTGCATGCAGAAGTGTTCTGAAGGGCCTACACGGCTGCTTGTTGCTCAGCAGGCAGAGAGGAGACGTGGGGGGGATCCGTGTGGTAGCATGGGAAACGGTGCGGAGGTCAGAGTGCTTGGAGTCCTGAAAGCTATCCTCGCGTTCCATTAAAGCACAACAACGGTGGAGACCTCATGGAAACCGAGGCACGCAGAGCTTGCCCGTTGGAAACTTAGGCACTACCCTGAGGCTCAGGGTGGACTTGCGCTTTCCCAGGAGGAACGAGGTCTGCGGGATTAACTCTCCTCCAGCGTGACAGGAACCCTGTTCATCGGTAGAAAGTGCTCGTTTGCTACGCAAGCGTACCTGCGGAGGCTATAACCTGGGCAACTTCAAGGTTTGGCAAGCAGCCCCTGAGACACTACAATCCAAGCTTCCAAAGGGAAAAGGCTGCTTTTGTCGGCAGAGCCAACCAACTCTTGTTAGCACCCAGCATAAGTACCTGCAGTACGGGAGCTGCGAAGGGAAACAAACGGGAAACACTGGGCACCTGAGAAGCTCTTCTCGACACTTGCAAGCAGCCTGTTTCTCTGGGGAAACATACTCGTTTCCTGCCCGGGCGTGCCTGCAGTGAGTAGAAGCTGGGACTTCCTAGGGTTTCGCAAAAAGCTCCTAGGCTACAAAAATCCACATTTCCAAAGGGGAAAAGACTGCTTTTTGAAGCAGGGCCACCTATCCTAGTTCACAGCAAACATGAGTCCCTGCAGTAGTGGAGCTGCCGAGGGAGAGCATGGCGAAACCCTGGCAACTCCGCTAAGTATCTTTTACTGTGCAGGCTTCGAAGTGTAGCAAGATCCCTGAAGGAGGGCTGGCCTGAGCGAGGCCTAGTTGGCCCTACCTCTTCCGTGGGCCTAGCAGGGTAAAGGAGGAAGTGTGCTTTTTGCTCAGCTTGGACCTCACTTAGACATCCTGCTAAACCAACGAGCCAGTCGGTGTGAGCTCCTGGATGGAAGGCTGAGCAGAGTGATTTTCTGAGTGCAGGTAGGGCCCTGGTCCTCACTGAGTCCACGTCTCCCAGCTCATGAGAACGGCTCAGACTGTCTTCGTGAGCTGGGGCAAGCTGCGACCACCTAGGTTTCCAAAGGAAGACAGAGAGCAGTGTGCCGCCTTGGGTTCTGCATGCAAGAAGTGTTCCGAAGGGCCTACACGGCTGCTTGTTGCTCAGCAGGCAGAGAGGAGACGTGGGGGGATCTGTGTGGTAGCATGGGAAATGGTGCGGAGGTCAGAGTGCTTGGAGTCCTGAAAGCTATCCTCGCGTTCCATTGAAGCACAACAACGATGGAGACCTCATGGAAACCGAGGCACGCAGAGCTTGCCCTGTGGAAACTTAGGCACTACCCTGAGGCTCAGGGTGGCCTTGCGCTTTCCCAGGAGGAAGGAGGTCTGCGAGATTAACTCTCCTCCAGCGTGACAGGAACCCTGTTCCTCGGGTGAAAGTGCTCGTTTGCTACTCAAGCGTACCTCTGGAGGCTATAACCTGGGCACTTCAAGGTTTGGCAAGCAGCCCCTGAGACACTACAATCCAAGCTTCCAAAAGGAAAAGGCTGCTTTTGTCGGAAGAGCCACCTACCCTTGTTAGCCCCCAGCATAAGTACCTGCAGGATGTCAGCTGCGAAGGGAAACAAACGGGACACACTGGGCACCTGAGAAGCTCCGCTCGACACTTGCAAGCAGCCTGTTTCTCTGGGGAAACATACTCGTTTCCTCCCCGGGCGTGCCTGCCGTGAGTAGAAGCTGGGCCTTCCTAGGGTTTTGCAAACAGCTCCGAGGCTACAAGAATCCACATTTCCAAAGGGGAAAAGACTGCTTTTGGAAGTGGGCCACCTATCCTAGTTCACAGCAAACATGAGTCCCTGCAGTAGTGGAGCTGCCGAGGGAGAATGGCGAAACCCTGGCAACTTCGCTAAATAACTTTTACTGTGCAGGCTTCGAAGTGTGGCAAGATCCCTGAAGGAGGGCTGGCCTGAGCGAGGCCTAGTTGGCTCTACCTCTTCCGTGGGCCTAGCAGGGTAAAGGAGGAAGTGTGTTCTTTGCTCAGCTTGGACCTCACTTAGACGTCCTGCTAAACCAACGAGCCAGTCGGTGTGAGCTCCTGGATGGAAGGCTGAGCAGAGTGATTTTCTGAGTGCAGGTAGGGCCCTGGTCCTCACTGAGTCCCCGTTCCCCAGCTCATGAAACCGGCTCAGACTGTCTTCGTGAGCTGGGTAAGCTCCGACAACCTAGGTTTCCAAAGGAAGACAGAGAGCAGTGTGCCGCCTTGGGCTCTGCATGCAAGAAGTGGTCTGAAGGGCCTACACGGCTGCTTGTTGCTCAGCAGGCAGAGAGGAGACGTGGGAGGGATCCGTGTGGTAACATGGGAAACGGTGCGGAGGCCAGAGTGCTTGGAGTCCTGAAAGCTATCCTCGCGTTCCACTGAAGCACAACAACGGTGGAGACCTCATGGAAACCGAGGCACGCAGAGCTTGCACGGAGCAAACTTAGGCACTACCCTGAGGCTCAGGGTGGCCTTGCGCTTTCCCAGGAGGAACGAGGTCTGCAGGATTAACTCTCCTGTAGCGTGATAGGAACGCTGTTCATCGGGTGAAAGTGCTCGTTTGCTACGCAAGCGTACCTACGGAGGCTATAACCTGGTCAACTTCAAGTTTTGGCAAGCAGCCCCTGAGACACTACAATCCAAGCTTCCAAAGGGAAAAGGCTGCTTTTGTCGGCAGAGCCAACGAACCCTTGTTAGCACCCAGCATAAGTACCTGCAGTACGGGAGCTGCGAAGGGAAACAAACGGGACACACTGGGCACCTGAGAAGCTCCCCTCGACACTTGCAAGCAGCCTGTTTCTTTCGGGAAACATACTCGTTTCCTGCCCGGGCGTGCCTGCAGTGAGTAGAAGCTGGGCCATCCTAGGGTTTCGCAAACAGCTCCGAGGCTACAAGAATCCACCTTTCCAAAGGGGAAAAGACTGCTTTTTGAAGTGGGCCACCTATCCTAGTTCACAGCAAACATGAGTCCCTGCAGTAGTGGAGCTGCCGAGGGAGAGCATGGTGAAACACTGGCAACTTCGCTAAATATCTTTTACTGTGCAGGCTTCGAAGTGTGGCAAGATCCCTGAAGGAGGGCTGGCCTGAGCGAGGCCTAGTTGGCTCTTCCTCTTCCGTGGGCCTAGCAGGGTAAAGGAGGATGTGTGTTCTTTGCTCAGCTTGGACCTCACTTAGACCTCCTGCTAAACCAACGAGCCAGTCGGTGTGAGCTCCTGGATGGAAGGCTGAGCAGAGTGATTTTCTGAGTGCAGGTAGGGCCCTGGTCCTCACTGAGTCCACGTCTCCCAGCTCATGAGAACGGCTCAGACTGTCTTCGTGAGCTGGGGCAAGCTGCGACCACCTAGGTTTCCAAAGGAAGACAGAGAGCAGTGTGCCGCCTTGGGTTCTGCATGCAAGAAGTGTTCCGAAGGGCCTACACGGCTGCTTGTTGCTCAGCAGGCAGAGAGGAGACGTGGGGGGATCTGTGTGGTAGCATGGGAAATGGTGCGGAGGTCAGAGTGCTTGGAGTCCTGAAAGCTATCCTCGCGTTCCATTGAAGCACAACAACGATGGAGACCTCATGGAAACCGAGGCACGCAGAGCTTGCCCTGTGGAAACTTAGGCACTACCCTGAGGCTCAGGCTGGCCTTGCGTTTTCCCAGGAGGAACGAGGTCTGCGGGATTAACTCTCCTCCAGCGTGACAGGAACCCTGTTCCTCGGGTGAAAGTGCTCGTTTGCTACTCAAGCGTACCTCTGGAGGCTATAACCTGGGCAACTTCAAGGTTTGGCAAGCAGCCCCTGAGACACTACAATCCAAGCTTCCAAAAGGAAAAGGCTGCTTTTGTCGGAAGAGCCACCTACCCTTGTTAGCCCCCAGCATAAGTACCTGCAGGATGTCAGCTGCGAAGGGAAACAAACGGGACACACTGGGCACCTGAGAAGCTCCGCTCAACACTTGCAAGCAGCCTGTTTCTCTGGGGAAACATACTCGTTTCCTCTCCGGGCGTGCCTGCAGTGAGTAGAAGCTGGGACTTCCTAGGGTTTCGCAAACAGCTCCTAGGCTACAAAAATCCACATTTCCAATGGGGAAAAGACTGCTTTTTGAAGCAGGGCCACCTATCCTCGTTCACAGCAAACATGAGTCCCTACAGTAGTGGAGCTGCCGAGGTAGAGCATGGCGAAACCCTGGCAACTTCGCTAAGTATCTTTTACTGTGCAGGCTTCGAACTGTGGCAAGATCCCTGAAGGAGGGCTGGCCTGAGCGAGGCCTAGTAGTCTCTACCTCTTCCGGGGGCCTAGCAGGGTAAAGGAGGAATTGTGCTCTTGCTCAGCTTGGACTTCCCTTAGACGTCCTGCTAAACCAACGAGACAGCCGGTGTCAGTTCCTGGATGGAAGGCTGAGCAGAGTGATTTTCTGAGTGCAGGTAGGGCCCTGGTCCTCACTGAGTCCCCGTTCCCCAGCTCATGAAACCGGCTCAGACTGTCTTCGTGAGCTGGGTAAGCTCCGACAACCTAGGTTTCCAAAGGAAGACAGAGAGCAGTGTCCCGCCTTGGGCTCTGCATGCAAGAAGTGTTCTGAAGGGCCTACACGGCTGCTTGTTGCTCAGCAGGCAGAGAGGAGACGTGGGGGTATCCGTGTGGTAGCATGGGAAACGGTGCGGAGGTCAGAGTGCTTGGAGTCCTGAAAGCTATCCTCGCGTTCCATTAAAGCACAACAACGGTGGAGACCTCATGGAAACCGAGGCACGCAGAGCTTGCCCATTGGAAACTTAGGCACTACCCTGAGGCTCAGGGTGGACTTGCGCTTTCCCAGGAGGAACGAGGTCTGCGGGATTAACTCTCCTCCAGCGTGACAGGAACCCTGTTCATCGGTAGAAAGTGCTCGTTTGCTACGCAAGCGTACCTGCGGAGGCTATAACCTGGGCAACTTCAAGGTTTGGCAAGCAGCCCCTGAGACACTACAATCCAAGCTTCCAAAGGGAAAAGGCTGCTTTTGTCGGCAGAGCCAACCAACCCTTGTTAGCACCCAGCATAAGTACCTGCAGTACGGGAGCTGCGAAGGGAAACAAACGGGACACACTGGGCACCTGAAAAGCTCCCCTCGACACTTGCAAGCAGCCTGTTTCTCTGGGGAAACATACTCGTTTCCTGCCCGGGCGTGCCTGCAGTGAGTAGAAGCTGGGCCTTCCTAGGGTTTCGCAAACAGCTACTAGGCTACAAAAATCCACATTTCCAAAGGGGAAAAGACTGCTTTTGGAAGCAGGGACACCTATGCTAGTTCAAAGCAAACATGAGTCCCTGCAGTAGTGGAGCTGCCGAGGGAGAGCATGGCGAAACCCTGCCAACTTCGCTAAGTATCTTTTACTGTGCAGGCTTCGAACTGTGGCAAGATCCCTGAAGGAGGGCTGGCCTGAGCGAGGCCTAGTTGTCTCTACCTCTTCCGGGGGCCTAGCAGGGTAAAGGAGGAATTGTGCTCTTGCTCAGCTTGGACCTCACTTAGACGTCCTGCTAAACCAACGAGCCAGTCGGTTTGAGTTCCTGGATGGAAGGCTGAGCAGAGTGATTTTCTGAGTGCAGGTAGGGCCCTGGTCCTCACTGAGTCCCCGTTCCCCAGCTCATGAAACCGGCTCAGACTGTCTTCGTGAGCTGGGGCAAGCTGCGACCACCTAGGTTTCCAAAGGAAGACAGAGAGCAGTGTGCCGCCTTGAGTTCTGCATGCAACAAGTGTTCCAAAGGGCCTACACGGCTGCTTGTTGCTCAGCAGGCAGAGAGGAGACGTGGGGGGATCTGTGTGGTAGCATGGGAAATGGTGCGGAGGTCAGAGTGCTTGGAGTCCTGAAAGCTATCCTCGCGTTCCATTGAAGCACAACAACGATGGAGACCTCATGGAAACCGAGGCACGCAGAGCTTGCCCTGTGGAAACTTAGGCACTACCCTAAGGCTCAGGGTGGCCTTGCACTTTCCCAGGAGGAACGAGGTCTGCGGGATTAACTCTCCTCCAGCGTGACAGGAACCCTGTTCCTCGGGTGAAAGTGCTCGTTTGCTACTCAAGCGTACCTCTGGAGGCTATAACCTGGGCAACTTCAAGGTTTGGCAAGCAGCCCCTGAGACACTACAATCCAAGCTTCCAAAAGGAAAAGGCTGCTTTTGTCGGAAGAGCCAACCAACTCTTGTTAGCACCCAGCATAAGTACCTGCAGTACGGGAGCTGCGAAGGGAAACAAACGGGAAACACTGGGCACCTGAGAAGCTCCCCTCGACACTTGCAAGCAGCCTGTTTCTCTGGGGAAACATACTCGTTTCCTCCCCGGGCGTGCCTGCCGTGAGTAGTAGCTGGGCCTTCCTAGGGTTTTGCAAACAGCTCCGAGGCTACAAGAATCCACCTTTCCAAAGGGGAAAAGACTGCTTTTTGAAGTGGGCCCCCTATCCTAGTTCACAGCAAACATGAGTCCCTGCAGTAGTGGAGCTGCCGAGGGAGAATGGCGAAACCCTGGCAACTTCGCTAAATATCTTTTACTGTGCAGGCTTCGAAGTGTGGCAAGATCCCTGAAGGAGGGCTGGCCTGAGCGAGGCCTAGTTGGCTCTACCTCTTCCGTGGGCCTAGCAGGGTAAAGGAGGAAGTGTGTTCTTTGCTCAGCTTGGACCTCACTTAGACGTCCTGCTAAACCAACGAGCCAGTCGGTGTGAGCTCCTGGATGGAAGGCTGAGCAGAGTGATTTTCTGAGTGCAGGTAGGGCCCTGGTCCTCACTGAGTCCACGTCTCCCAGCTCATGAGAACGGCTCAGACTGTCTTCGTGAGCTGGGGCAAGCTGCGACCACCTAGGTTTCCAAAGGAAGACAGAGAGCAGTGTGCCGCCTTGGGTTCTGCATGCAAGAAGTGTTCCGAAGGGCCTACACGGCTGCTTGTTGCTCAGCAGGCAGAGAGGAGACGTGGGGGGATCTGTGTGGTAGCATGGGAAATGGTGCGGAGGTCAGAGTGCTTGGAGTCCTGAAAGCTATCCTCGCGTTCCATTGAAGCACAACAACGATGGAGACCTCATGGAAACCGAGGCACGCAGAGCTTGCCCTGTGGAAACTTAGGCACTACCCTGAGGCTCAGGGTGGCCTTGCGCTTTCCCAGGAGGAAGGAGGTCTGCGAGATTAACTCTCCTCCAGCGTGACAGGAACCCTGTTCCTCGGGTGAAAGTGCTCGTTTGCTACTCAAGCGTACCTCTGGAGGCTATAACCTGGGCACTTCAAGGTTTGGCAAGCAGCCCCTGAGACACTACAATCCAAGCTTCCAAAAGGAAAAGGCTGCTTTTGTCGGAAGAGCCACCTACCCTTGTTAGCCCCCAGCATAAGTACCTGCAGGATGTCAGCTGCGAAGGGAAACAAACGGGACACACTGGGCACCTGAGAAGCTCCGCTCGACACTTGCAAGCAGCCTGTTTCTCTGGGGAAACATACTCGTTTCCTCCCCGGGCGTGCCTGCCGTGAGTAGAAGCTGGGCCTTCCTAGGGTTTTGCAAACAGCTCCGAGGCTACAAGAATCCACATTTCCAAAGGGGAAAAGACTGCTTTTTGAAGTGGGCCACCTATCCTAGTTCACAGCAAACATGAGTCCCTGCAGTAGTGGAGCTGCCGAGGGAGAATGGCGAAACCCTGGCAACTTCGCTAAATAACTTTTACTGTGCAGGCTTCGAAGTGTGGCAAGATCCCTGAAGGAGGGCTGGCCTGAGCGAGGCCTAGTTGGCTCTACCTCTTCCGTGGGCCTAGCAGGGTAAAGGAGGAAGTGTGTTCTTTGCTCAGCTTGGACCTCACTTAGACGTCCTGCTAAACCAACGAGCCAGTCGGTGTGAGCTCCTGGATGGAAGGCTGAGCAGAGTGATTTTCTGAGTGCAGGTAGGGCCCTGGTCCTCACTGAGTCCCCGTTCCCCAGCTCATGAAACCGGCTCAGACTGTCTTCGTGAGCTGGGTAAGCTCCGACAACCTAGGTTTCCAAAGGAAGACAGAGAGCAGTGTGCCGCCTTGGGCTCTGCATGCAAGAAGTGGTCTGAAGGGCCTACACGGCTGCTTGTTGCTCAGCAGGCAGAGAGGAGACGTGGGGGGGATCCGTGTGGTAGCATGGGAAACGGTGCGGAGGCCAGAGTGCTTGGAGTCCTGAAAGCTATCCTCGCGTTCCACTGAAGCACAACAACGGTGGAGACCTCATGGAAACCGAGGCACGCAGAGCTTGCACGGAGCAAACTTAGGCACTACCCTGAGGCTCAGGGTGGCCTTGCGCTTTCCCAGGAGGAACGAGGTCTGCAGGATTAACTCTCCTGTAGCGTGATAGGAACGCTGTTCATCGGGTGAAAGTGCTCGTTTGCTACGCAAGCGTACCTACGGAGGCTATAACCTGGTCAACTTCAAGTTTTGGCAAGCAGCCCCTGAGACACTACAATCCAAGCTTCCAAAGGGAAAAGGCTGCTTTTGTCGGCAGAGCCAACGAACCCTTGTTAGCACCCAGCATAAGTACCTGCAGTACGGGAGCTGCGAAGGGAAACAAACGGGACACACTGGGCACCTGAGAAGCTCCCCTCGACACTTGCAAGCAGCCTGTTTCTCTGGGGAAACATACTCGTTTCCTCCCCGGGCGTGCCTGCAGTGAGTAAAAGCTGGGCCTTTCTATGGTTTCGCAAACAGCTCCTAGGCTACAAGAATCCACCTTTCCAAAGGGGAAAAGACTGCTTTTTGAAGTGGGCCACCTATCCTAGTTCACAGCAAACATGAGTCCCTGCAGTAGTGGAGCTGCCGAGGGAGAGCATGGTGAAACCCTGGCAACTTCGCTAAGTATCTTTTACTGTGCAGGCTTCGAAGTGTGGCAAGATCCCTGAAGGAGGGCTGGCCTGAGCGAGGCCTAGTTGGCTCTACCTCTTCCGTGGGCCTAGCAGGGTAAAGGAGGAAGTGTGTTCTTTGCTCAGCTTGGACCTCACTTAGACCTCCTGCTAAACCAACGAGCCAGTCGGTGTGAGCTCCTGGATGGAAGGCTGAGCAGAGTGATTTTCTGAGTGCAGGTAGGGCCCTGGTCCTACTGAGTCCACGTTCCCCAGCTCATGAGACCGGCTCAGACTGTCTTCGTGAGCTGGGTAAGCTGCGACAACCTAGGTTTCCAAAGGAAGACAGAGAGCAGTGTGCCGCCTTGGCCTCTGCATGCAGAAGTGTTCTGAAGGGCCTACACGGCTGCTTGTTGCTCAGCAGGCAGAGAGGAGACGTGGGGGGGATCCGTGTGGTAGCATGGGAAACGGTGCGGAGGTCAGAGTGCTTGGAGTCCTGAAAGCTATCCTCGCGTTCCATTAAAGCACAACAACGGTGGAGACCTCATGGAAACCGAGGCACGCAGAGCTTGCCCGTTGGAAACTTAGGCACTACCCTGAGGCTCAGGGTGGACTTGCGCTTTCCCAGGAGGAACGAGGTCTGCGGGATTAACTCTCCTCCAGCGTGACAGGAACCCTGTTCATCGGTAGAAAGTGCTCGTTTGCTACGCAAGCGTACCTGCGGAGGCTATAACCTGGGCAACTTCAAGGTTTGGCAAGCAGCCCCTGAGACACTACAATCCAAGCTTCCAAAAGGAAAAGGCTGCTTTTGTCGGAAGAGCCACCTACCCTTGTTAGCCCCCAATATACGTACCTGCAGGATGTCAGCTGCGAAGGGAAACAAACGGGACACACTGGGCACCTGAGAAGCTCCGCTCGACACTTGCAAGCAGCCTGTTTCTCTGGGGAAACATACTCGTTTCCTCCCCGGGCGTGCCTGCCGTGAGTAGAAGCTGGGCCTTCCTAGGGTTTTGCAAACAACTCCGAGGCTACAAGAATCCACATTTCCAAAGGGGAAAAGACTGCTTTTTGAAGTGGGCCACCTATCCTAGTTCACAGCAAACATGAGTCCCTGCAGTAGTGGAGCTGCCGAGGGAGAATGGCGAAACCCTGGCAACTTCGCTAAATAACTTTTACTGTGCAGGCTTCGAACTGTGGCAAGATCCCTGAAGGAGGGCTGGCCTGAGCGAGGCCTAGTTGGCTCTTCCTCTTCCGTGGGCCTAGCAGGGTAAAGGAGGATGTGTGTTCTTTGCTCAGCTTGGACCTCACTTAGACCTCCTGCTAAACCAACGAGCCAGTCGGTGTGAGCTCCTGGATGGAAGGCTGAGCAGAGTGATTTTCTGAGTGCAGGTAGGGCCCTGGTCCTCACTGAGTCCACGTCTCCCAGCTCATGAGAACGGCTCAGACTGTCTTCGTGAGCTGGGGCAAGCTGCGACCACCTAGGTTTCCAAAGGAAGACAGAGAGCAGTGTGCCGCCTTGGGTTCTGCATGCAAGAAGTGTTCCGAAGGGCCTACACGGCTGCTTGTTGCTCAGCAGGCAGAGAGGAGACGTGGGGGGATCTGTGTGGTAGCATGGGAAATGGTGCGGAGGTCAGAGTGCTTGGAGTCCTGAAAGCTATCCTCGCGTTCCATTGAAGCACAACAACGATGGAGACCTCATGGAAACCGAGGCACGCAGAGCTTGCCCTGTGGAAACTTAGGCACTACCCTGAGGCTCAGGCTGGCCTTGCGTTTTCCCAGGAGGAACGAGGTCTGCGGGATTAACTCTCCTCCAGCGTGACAGGAACCCTGTTCCTCGGGTGAAAGTGCTCCTTTGCTACTCAAGCGTACCTCTGGAGGCTATAACCTGGGCAACTTCAAGGTTTGGCAAGCAGCCCCTGAGACACTACAATCCAAGCTTCCAAAAGGAAAAGGCTGCTTTTGTCGGAAGAGCCACCTACCCTTGTTAGCCCCCAGCATAAGTACCTGCAGGATGTCAGCTGCGAAGGGAAACAAACGGGACACACTGGGCACCTGAGAAGCTCCGCTCAACACTTGCAAGCAGCCTGTTTCTCTGGGGAAACATACTCGTTTCCTCTCCGGGCGTGCCTGCAGTGAGTAGAAGCTGGGACTTCCTAGGGTTTCGCAAACAGCTCCTAGGCTACAAAAATCCACATTTCCAATGGGGAAAAGACTGCTTTTTGAAGCAGGGCCACCTATCCTCGTTCACAGCAAACATGAGTCCCTACAGTAGTGGAGCTGCCGAGGTAGAGCATGGCGAAACCCTGGCAACTTCGCTAAGTATCTTTTACTGTGCAGGCTTCGAACTGTGGCAAGATCCCTGAAGGAGGGCTGGCCTGAGCGAGGCCTAGTAGTCTCTACCTCTTCCGGGGGCCTAGCAGGGTAAAGGAGGAATTGTGCTCTTGCTCAGCTTGGACTTCCCTTAGACGTCCTGCTAAACCAACGAGACAGCCGGTGTCAGTTCCTGGATGGAAGGCTGAGCAGAGTGATTTTCTGAGTGCAGGTAGGGCCCTGGTCCTCACTGAGTCCCCGTTCCCCAGCTCATGAAACCGGCTCAGACTGTCTTCGTGAGCTGGGTAAGCTCCGACAACCTAGGTTTCCAAAGGAAGACAGAGAGCAGTGTCCCGCCTTGGGCTCTGCATGCAAGAAGTGTTCTGAAGGGCCTACACGGCTGCTTGTTGCTCAGCAGGCAGAGAGGAGACGTGGGGGTATCCGTGTGGTAGCATGGGAAACGGTGCGGAGGTCAGAGTGCTTGGAGTCCTGAAAGCTATCCTCGCGTTCCATTAAAGCACAACAACGGTGGAGACCTCATGGAAACCGAGGCACGCAGAGCTTGCCCATTGGAAACTTAGGCACTACCCTGAGGCTCAGGGTGGACTTGCGCTTTCCCAGGAGGAACGAGGTCTGCGGGATTAACTCTCCTCCAGCGTGACAGGAACCCTGTTCATCGGTAGAAAGTGCTCGTTTGCTACGCAAGCGTACCTGCGGAGGCTATAACCTGGGCAACTTCAAGGTTTGGCAAGCAGCCCCTGAGACACTACAATCCAAGCTTCCAAAGGGAAAAGGCTGCTTTTGTCGGCAGAGCCAACCAACCCTTGTTAGCACCCAGCATAAGTACCTGCAGTACGGGAGCTGCGAAGGGAAACAAACGGGACACACTGGGCACCTGAAAAGCTCCCCTCGACACTTGCAAGCAGCCTGTTTCTCTGGGGAAACATACTCGTTTCCTGCCCGGGCGTGCCTGCAGTGAGTAGAAGCTGGGCCTTCCTAGGGTTTCGCAAACAGCTACTAGGCTACAAAAATCCACATTTCCAAAGGGGAAAAGACTGCTTTTGGAAGCAGGGACACCTATGCTAGTTCAAAGCAAACATGAGTCCCTGCAGTAGTGGAGCTGCCGAGGGAGAGCATGGCGAAACCCTGCCAACTTCGCTAAGTATCTTTTACTGTGCAGGCTTCGAACTGTGGCAAGATCCCTGAAGGAGGGCTGGCCTGAGCGAGGCCTAGTTGTCTCTACCTCTTCCGGGGGCCTAGCAGGGTAAAGGAGGAATTGTGCTCTTGCTCAGCTTGGACCTCACTTAGACGTCCTGCTAAACCAACGAGCCAGTCGGTTTGAGTTCCTGGATGGAAGGCTGAGCAGAGTGATTTTCTGAGTGCAGGTAGGGCCCTGGTCCTCACTGAGTCCCCGTTCCCCAGCTCATGAAACCGGCTCAGACTGTCTTCGTGAGCTGGGGCAAGCTGCGACCACCTAGGTTTCCAAAGGAAGACAGAGAGCAGTGTGCCGCCTTGAGTTCTGCATGCAACAAGTGTTCCAAAGGGCCTACACGGCTGCTTGTTGCTCAGCAGGCAGAGAGGAGACGTGGGGGGATCTGTGTGGTAGCATGGGAAATGGTGCGGAGGTCAGAGTGCTTGGAGTCCTGAAAGCTATCCTCGCGTTCCATTGAAGCACAACAACGATGGAGACCTCATGGAAACCGAGGCACGCAGAGCTTGCCCTGTGGAAACTTAGGCACTACCCTAAGGCTCAGGGTGGCCTTGCACTTTCCCAGGAGGAACGAGGTCTGCGGGATTAACTCTCCTCCAGCGTGACAGGAACCCTGTTCCTCGGGTGAAAGTGCTCGTTTGCTACTCAAGCGTACCTCTGGAGGCTATAACCTGGGCAACTTCAAGGTTTGGCAAGCAGCCCCTGAGACACTACAATCCAAGCTTCCAAAAGGAAAAGGCTGCTTTTGTCGGAAGAGCCAACCAACTCTTGTTAGCACCCAGCATAAGTACCTGCAGTACGGGAGCTGCGAAGGGAAACAAACGGGAAACACTGGGCACCTGAGAAGCTCCCCTCGACACTTGCAAGCAGCCTGTTTCTCTGGGGAAACATACTCGTTTCCTCCCCGGGCGTGCCTGCCGTGAGTAGTAGCTGGGCCTTCCTAGGGTTTTGCAAACAGCTCCGAGGCTACAAGAATCCACCTTTCCAAAGGGGAAAAGACTGCTTTTTGAAGTGGGCCCCCTATCCTAGTTCACAGCAAACATGAGTCCCTGCAGTAGTGGAGCTGCCGAGGGAGAATGGCGAAACCCTGGCAACTTCGCTAAATATCTTTTACTGTGCAGGCTTCGAAGTGTGGCAAGATCCCTGAAGGAGGGCTGGCCTGAGCGAGGCCTAGTTGGCTCTACCTCTTCCGTGGGCCTAGCAGGGTAAAGGAGGAAGTGTGTTCTTTGCTCAGCTTGGACCTCACTTAGACGTCCTGCTAAACCAACGAGCCAGTCGGTGTGAGCTCCTGGATGGAAGGCTGAGCAGAGTGATTTTCTGAGTGCAGGTAGGGCCCTGGTCCTCACTGAGTCCACGTCTCCCAGCTCATGAGAACGGCTCAGACTGTCTTCGTGAGCTGGGGCAAGCTGCGACCACCTAGGTTTCCAAAGGAAGACAGAGAGCAGTGTGCCGCCTTGGGTTCTGCATGCAAGAAGTGTTCCGAAGGGCCTACACGGCTGCTTGTTGCTCAGCAGGCAGAGAGGAGACGTGGGGGGATCTGTGTGGTAGCATGGGAAATGGTGCGGAGGTCAGAGTGCTTGGAGTCCTGAAAGCTATCCTCGCGTTCCATTGAAGCACAACAACGATGGAGACCTCATGGAAACCGAGGCACGCAGAGCTTGCCCTGTGGAAACTTAGGCACTACCCTGAGGCTCAGGGTGGCCTTGCGCTTTCCCAGGAGGAAGGAGGTCTGCGAGATTAACTCTCCTCCAGCGTGACAGGAACCCTGTTCCTCGGGTGAAAGTGCTCGTTTGCTACTCAAGCGTACCTCTGGAGGCTATAACCTGGGCACTTCAAGGTTTGGCAAGCAGCCCCTGAGACACTACAATCCAAGCTTCCAAAAGGAAAAGGCTGCTTTTGTCGGAAGAGCCACCTACCCTTGTTAGCCCCCAGCATAAGTACCTGCAGGATGTCAGCTGCGAAGGGAAACAAACGGGACACACTGGGCACCTGAGAAGCTCCGCTCGACACTTGCAAGCAGCCTGTTTCTCTGGGGAAACATACTCGTTTCCTCCCCGGGCGTGCCTGCCGTGAGTAGAAGCTGGGCCTTCCTAGGGTTTTGCAAACAGCTCCGAGGCTACAAGAATCCACATTTCCAAAGGGGAAAAGACTGCTTTTTGAAGTGGGCCACCTATCCTAGTTCACAGCAAACATGAGTCCCTGCAGTAGTGGAGCTGCCGAGGGAGAATGGCGAAACCCTGGCAACTTCGCTAAATAACTTTTACTGTGCAGGCTTCGAAGTGTGGCAAGATCCCTGAAGGAGGGCTGGCCTGAGCGAGGCCTAGTTGGCTCTACCTCTTCCGTGGGCCTAGCAGGGTAAAGGAGGAAGTGTGTTCTTTGCTCAGCTTGGACCTCACTTAGACGTCCTGCTAAACCAACGAGCCAGTCGGTGTGAGCTCCTGGATGGAAGGCTGAGCAGAGTGATTTTCTGAGTGCAGGTAGGGCCCTGGTCCTCACTGAGTCCCCGTTCCCCAGCTCATGAAACCGGCTCAGACTGTCTTCGTGAGCTGGGTAAGCTCCGACAACCTAGGTTTCCAAAGGAAGACAGAGAGCAGTGTGCCGCCTTGGGCTCTGCATGCAAGAAGTGGTCTGAAGGGCCTACACGGCTGCTTGTTGCTCAGCAGGCAGAGAGGAGACGTGGGGGGGATCCGTGTGGTAGCATGGGAAACGGTGCGGAGGCCAGAGTGCTTGGAGTCCTGAAAGCTATCCTCGCGTTCCACTGAAGCACAACAACGGTGGAGACCTCATGGAAACCGAGGCACGCAGAGCTTGCACGGAGCAAACTTAGGCACTACCCTGAGGCTCAGGGTGGCCTTGCGCTTTCCCAGGAGGAACGAGGTCTGCAGGATTAACTCTCCTGTAGCGTGATAGGAACGCTGTTCATCGGGTGAAAGTGCTCGTTTGCTACGCAAGCGTACCTACGGAGGCTATAACCTGGTCAACTTCAAGTTTTGGCAAGCAGCCCCTGAGACACTACAATCCAAGCTTCCAAAGGGAAAAGGCTGCTTTTGTCGGCAGAGCCAACGAACCCTTGTTAGCACCCAGCATAAGTACCTGCAGTACGGGAGCTGCGAAGGGAAACAAACGGGACACACTGGGCACCTGAGAAGCTCCCCTCGACACTTGCAAGCAGCCTGTTTCTCTGGGGAAACATACTCGTTTCCTCCCCGGGCGTGCCTGCAGTGAGTAAAAGCTGGGCCTTTCTATGGTTTCGCAAACAGCTCCTAGGCTACAAGAATCCACCTTTCCAAAGGGGAAAAGACTGCTTTTTGAAGTGGGCCACCTATCCTAGTTCACAGCAAACATGAGTCCCTGCAGTAGTGGAGCTGCCGAGGGAGAGCATGGTGAAACCCTGGCAACTTCGCTAAGTATCTTTTACTGTGCAGGCTTCGAAGTGTGGCAAGATCCCTGAAGGAGGGCTGGCCTGAGCGAGGCCTAGTTGGCTCTACCTCTTCCGTGGGCCTAGCAGGGTAAAGGAGGAAGTGTGTTCTTTGCTCAGCTTGGACCTCACTTAGACCTCCTGCTAAACCAACGAGCCAGTCGGTGTGAGCTCCTGGATGGAAGGCTGAGCAGAGTGATTTTCTGAGTGCAGGTAGGGCCCTGGTCCTACTGAGTCCACGTTCCCCAGCTCATGAGACCGGCTCAGACTGTCTTGGTGAGCTGGGTAAGCTGCGACAACCTAGGTTTCCAAAGGAAGACAGAGAGCAGTGTGCCGCCTTGGCCTCTGCATGCAGAAGTGTTCTGAAGGGCCTACACGGCTGCTTGTTGCTCAGCAGGCAGAGAGGAGACGTGGGGGGGATCCGTGTGGTAGCATGGGAAACGGTGCGGAGGTCAGAGTGCTTGGAGTCCTGAAAGCTATCCTCGCGTTCCATTAAAGCACAACAACGGTGGAGACCTCATGGAAACCGAGGCACGCAGAGCTTGCCCGTTGGAAACTTAGGCACTACCCTGAGGCTCAGGGTGGACTTGCGCTTTCCCAGGAGGAACGAGGTCTGCGGGATTAACTCTCCTCCAGCGTGACAGGAACCCTGTTCATCGGTAGAAAGTGCTCGTTTGCTACGCAAGCGTACCTGCGGAGGCTATAACCTGGGCAACTTCAAGGTTTGGCAAGCAGCCCCTGAGACACTACAATCCAAGCTTCCAAAAGGAAAAGGCTGCTTTTGTCGGAAGAGCCACCTACCCTTGTTAGCCCCCAATATACGTACCTGCAGGATGTCAGCTGCGAAGGGAAACAAACGGGACACACTGGGCACCTGAGAAGCTCCGCTCGACACTTGCAAGCAGCCTGTTTCTCTGGGGAAACATACTCGTTTCCTCCCCGGGCGTGCCTGCCGTGAGTAGAAGCTGGGCCTTCCTAGGGTTTTGCAAACAACTCCGAGGCTACAAGAATCCACATTTCCAAAGGGGAAAAGACTGCTTTTTGAAGTGGGCCACCTATCCTAGTTCACAGCAAACATGAGTCCCTGCAGTAGTGGAGCTGCCGAGGGAGAATGGCGAAACCCTGGCAACTTCGCTAAATAACTTTTACTGTGCAGGCTTCGAAGTGTGGCAAGATCCCTGAAGGAGGGCTGGCCTGAGCGAGGCCTAGTTGGCTCTACCTCTTCCGTGGGCCTAGCAGGGTAAAGGAGGAAGTGTGTTCTTTGCTCAGCTTGGACCTCACTTAGACGTCTTGCTAAACCAAAGAGCCAGTCGGTGTGAGCTCCTGGATGGAAGGCTGAGCAGAGTGATTTTCTGAGTGCAGGTAGGGCCCTGGTCCTCACTGAGTCCACGTTCCCCAGCTCATGAGACCGGCTCAGACTGTCTTGGTGACCTGGGTAAGCTGCGACAACCTAGGTTTCCAAAGGAAGACAGAGACCAGTGTGCCGCCTTGGGCTCTGCATGCAGAAGTGTTCTGAAGGGCCTACACGGCTGCTTGTTGCTCAGCAGGCAGAGAGGAGACGTGAGGGGGATCCGTGTGGTAGCATGGGAAACGGGGCGGAGGTCAGAGTGCTTGGAGTACTGAAAGCTATCCTCGCGTTCCATTAAAGCACAACAACGGTGGAGACTTCATGGAAACAGAGGCACGCAGAGCTTGCCCGTTTAAAACTTAGGCACTACCCTGAGGCTCAGGGTGGACTTGCGCTTTCCCAGGAGGAACGAGGTCTGCGGGATTAACTCTCCTCCAGCGTGACAGGAACCCTGTTCATCGGTAGAAAGTGCTCGTTTGCTACGCAAGCGTACCTGCGGAGGCTATAACCTGGGCAACTTCAAGGTTTGGCAAGCAGCCCCTGAGACACTACAATCCAAGCTTCCAAAGGGAAAAGGCTGCTTTTGTCGGCAGAGCCAACCAACCCTTGTTAGCACCCAGCATAAGTACCTGCAGTACGGGAGCTGCGAAGGGAAACAAACGGGAAACACTGGGCACCTGAGAAGCTCCCCTCGACACTTGCAAGCAGCCTGTTTCTCTGGGGAAACATACTCGTTTCCTCCCCGGGCGTGCCTGCCGTGAGTAGTAGCTGGGCCTTCCTAGGGTTTTGCAAACAGCTCCGAGGCTACAAGAATCCACATTTCCAAAGGGGAAAAGACTGCTTTTTGAAGTGGGCCACCTATCCTCGTTCACAGCAAACATGAGTCCCTGCAGTAGTGGAGCTGCCGAGGGAGAGCATGGTGAAACCCTGGCAACTTCGCTAAATATCTTTTACTGTGCAGGCTTCGAAGTGTGGCAAGATCCCTGAAGGAGGGCTGGCCTGAGCGAGGCCTAGTTGGCTCTACCTCTTCCGTGGGCCTAGCAGGGTAAAGGAGGAAGTGTGTTCTTTGCTCAGCTTGGACCTCACTTAGACGTCCTGCTAAACCAACGAGCCAGTCGGTGTGAGCTCCTGGATGGAAGGCTGAGCAGAGTGATTTTCTGAGTGCAAGTAGGGCCCTGGTCCTCACTGAGTCCACGTCTCCCAGCTCATGAGAACGGCTCAGACTGTCTTCGTGAGCTGGGGCAAGCTGCGACCACCTAGGTTTCCAAAGGAAGACAGAGAGCAGTGTGCCGCCTTGGGTTCTGCATGCAAGAAGTGTTCCGAAGGGCCTACACGGCTGCTTGTTGCTCAGCAGGCAGAGAGGAGACGTGGGGGGATCTGTGTGGTAGCATGGGAAATGGTGCGGAGGTCAGAGTGCTTGGAGTCCTGAAAGCTATCCTCGCGTTCCATTGAAGCACAACAACGGTGGAGACCTCATGGAAACCGAGTCACGCAGAGCTTGCCCGTTGGAAACTTAGGCACTACCCTGAGGCTCAGGGTGGCCTTGCGCTTTCCCAGGAGGAACGAGGTCTGCGGGATTAACTCTCCTCCAGCGTGACAGGAACCCTGTTCTTCGGTAGAAAGTGCTCGTTTGCTACGCAAGCGTACCTGCGGAGGCTATAACCTGGGCAACTTCAAGGTTTGGCAAGCAGCCCCTGAGACACTACAATCCAAGCTTCCAAAGGGAAAAGGCTGCTTTTGTCGGAAGAGCCACCTACCCTTGTTAGCCCCCAGCATACGTACCTGCAGGATGTCAGCTGCGAAGGGAAACAAACGGGACACACTGGGCACCTGAGAAGCTCCGCTCGACACTTGCAAGCAGCCTGTTTCTCTGGGGAAACATACTCGTGTCCTCCCCGGGCGTGCCTGCCGTGAGTAGAAGCTGGGCCTTCCTAGGGTTTTGCAAACAGCTCCGAGGCTACAAGAATCCACATTTCCAAAGGGGAAAAGACTGCTTTTGGAAGTGGGCCACCTATCCTAGTTCACAGCAAACATGAGTCCCTGCAGTAGTGGAGCTGCCGAGGGAGAATGGCGAAACCCTGGCAACTTCGCTAAATAACTTTTACTGTGCAGGCTTCGAACTGTGGCAAGATCCCTGAAGGAGGGCTGGCCTGAGCGAGGCCTAGTTGGCTCTACCTCTTCCGTGGGCCTAGCAGGGTAAAGGAGGAAGTGTGTTCTTTGCTCAGCTTGGACCTCACTTAGACGTCTTGCTAAACCAACGAGCCAGTCGGTGTGAGCTCCTGGATGGAAGGCTGAGCAGAGTGATTTTCTGAGTGCAGGTAGGGCCCTGGTCCTCACTGAGTCCACGTTCCCCAGCTCATGAGACCGGCTCATACTGTCTTGGTGAGCTGGGTAAGCTGCGACAACCTAGGTTTCCAAAGGAAGACAGAGAGCAGTGTGCCGCCTTGGGCTCTGCATGCAGAAGTGTTCTGAAGGGCCTACACGGCTGCTTGTTGCTCAGCAGGCAGAGAGGAGACGTGGGGGGGATCCGTGTGGTAGCATGGGAAACGGTGCGGAGGTCAGAGTGCTTGGAGTACTGAAAGCTATCCTCGCGTTCCATTAAAGCACAACAACGATGGAGACTTCATGGAAACCGAGGCACGCAGAGCTTGCCCGTTGGAAACTTAGGCACTACCCTGAGGCTCAGGGTGGACTTGCGCTTTCCCAGGAGGAACGAGGTCTGCGGGATTAACTCTCCTCCAGCGTGACAGGAACCCTGTTCATCGGTAGAAAGTGCTCGTTTGCTACGCAAGCGTACCTGCGGAGGCTATAACCTGGGCAACTTCAAGGTTTGGCAAGCAGCCCCTGAGACACTACAATCCAAGCTTCCAAAGGGAAAAGGCTGCTTTTGTCGGTAGAGCCAACCAACCCTTGTTAGCACCCAGCATAAGTACCTGCAGTACGGGAGCTGCGAAGGGAAACAAACGGGAAACACTGGGCAACTGAGAAGCTCCCCTCGACACTTGCAAGCAGCCTGTTTCTTTCGGGAAACATACTCGTTTCCTGCCCGGGCGTGCCTGCAGTGAGTAGAAGCTGGGCCATCCTAGGGTTTCGCAAACAGCTCCGAGGCTACAAGAATCCACCTTTCCAAAGGGGAAAAGACTGCTTTTTGAAGTGGGCCACCTATCCTAGTTCACAGCAAACATGAGTCCCTGCAGTAGTGGAGCTGCCGAGGGAGAGCATGGTGAAACACTGGCAACTTCGCTAAATATCTTTTACTGTGCAGGCTTCGAAGTGTGGCAAGATCCCTGAAGGAGGGCTGGCCTGAGCGAGGCCTAGTTGGCTCTTCCTCTTCCGTGGGCCTAGCAGGGTAAAGGAGGATGTGTGTTCTTTGCTCAGCTTGGACCTCACTTAGACCTCCTGCTAAACCAACGAGCCAGTCGGTGTGAGCTCCTGGATGGAAGGCTGAGCAGAGTGATTTTCTGAGTGCAGGTAGGGCCCTGGTCCTCACTGAGTCCACGTCTCCCAGCTCATGAGAACGGCTCAGACTGTCTTCGTGAGCTGGGGCAAGCTGCGACCACCTAGGTTTCCAAAGGAAGACAGAGAGCAGTGTGCCGCCTTGGGTTCTGCATGCAAGAAGTGTTCCGAAGGGCCTACACGGCTGCTTGTTGCTCAGCAGGCAGAGAGGAGACGTGGGGGGATCTGTGTGGTAGCATGGGAAATGGTGCGGAGGTCAGAGTGCTTGGAGTCCTGAAAGCTATCCTCGCGTTCCATTGAAGCACAACAACGATGGAGACCTCATGGAAACCGAGGCACGCAGAGCTTGCCCTGTGGAAACTTAGGCACTACCCTGAGGCTCAGGCTGGCCTTGCGTTTTCCCAGGAGGAACGAGGTCTGCGGGATTAACTCTCCTCCAGCGTGACAGGAACCCTGTTCCTCGGGTGAAAGTGCTCGTTTGCTACTCAAGCGTACCTCTGGAGGCTATAACCTGGGCAACTTCAAGGTTTGGCAAGCAGCCCCTGAGACACTACAATCCAAGCTTCCAAAAGGAAAAGGCTGCTTTTGTCGGAAGAGCCACCTACCCTTGTTAGCCCCCAGCATAAGTACCTGCAGGATGTCAGCTGCGAAGGGAAACAAACGGGACACACTGGGCACCTGAGAAGCTCCGCTCAACACTTGCAAGCAGCCTGTTTCTCTGGGGAAACATACTCGTTTCCTCTCCGGGCGTGCCTGCAGTGAGTAGAAGCTGGGACTTCCTAGGGTTTCGCAAACAGCTCCTAGGCTACAAAAATCCACATTTCCAATGGGGAAAAGACTGCTTTTTGAAGCAGGGCCACCTATCCTCGTTCACAGCAAACATGAGTCCCTACAGTAGTGGAGCTGCCGAGGTAGAGCATGGCGAAACCCTGGCAACTTCGCTAAGTATCTTTTACTGTGCAGGCTTCGAACTGTGGCAAGATCCCTGAAGGAGGGCTGGCCTGAGCGAGGCCTAGTAGTCTCTACCTCTTCCGGGGGCCTAGCAGGGTAAAGGAGGAATTGTGCTCTTGCTCAGCTTGGACTTCCCTTAGACGTCCTGCTAAACCAACGAGACAGCCGGTGTCAGTTCCTGGATGGAAGGCTGAGCAGAGTGATTTTCTGAGTGCAGGTAGGGCCCTGGTCCTCACTGAGTCCCCGTTCCCCAGCTCATGAAACCGGCTCAGACTGTCTTCGTGAGCTGGGTAAGCTCCGACAACCTAGGTTTCCAAAGGAAGACAGAGAGCAGTGTCCCGCCTTGGGCTCTGCATGCAAGAAGTGTTCTGAAGGGCCTACACGGCTGCTTGTTGCTCAGCAGGCAGAGAGGAGACGTGGGGGTATCCGTGTGGTAGCATGGGAAACGGTGCGGAGGTCAGAGTGCTTGGAGTCCTGAAAGCTATCCTCGCGTTCCATTAAAGCACAACAACGGTGGAGACCTCATGGAAACCGAGGCACGCAGAGCTTGCCCATTGGAAACTTAGGCACTACCCTGAGGCTCAGGGTGGACTTGCGCTTTCCCAGGAGGAACGAGGTCTGCGGGATTAACTCTCCTCCAGCGTGACAGGAACCCTGTTCATCGGTAGAAAGTGCTCGTTTGCTACGCAAGCGTACCTGCGGAGGCTATAACCTGGGCAACTTCAAGGTTTGGCAAGCAGCCCCTGAGACACTACAATCCAAGCTTCCAAAGGGAAAAGGCTGCTTTTGTCGGCAGAGCCAACCAACCCTTGTTAGCACCCAGCATAAGTACCTGCAGTACGGGAGCTGCGAAGGGAAACAAACGGGACACACTGGGCACCTGAAAAGCTCCCCTCGACACTTGCAAGCAGCCTGTTTCTCTGGGGAAACATACTCGTTTCCTGCCCGGGCGTGCCTGCAGTGAGTAGAAGCTGGGCCTTCCTAGGGTTTCGCAAACAGCTACTAGGCTACAAAAATCCACATTTCCAAAGGGGAAAAGACTGCTTTTGGAAGCAGGGACACCTATGCTAGTTCAAAGCAAACATGAGTCCCTGCAGTAGTGGAGCTGCCGAGGGAGAGCATGGCGAAACCCTGCCAACTTCGCTAAGTATCTTTTACTGTGCAGGCTTCGAACTGTGGCAAGATCCCTGAAGGAGGGCTGGCCTGAGCGAGGCCTAGTTGTCTCTACCTCTTCCGGGGGCCTAGCAGGGTAAAGGAGGAATTGTGCTCTTGCTCAGCTTGGACCTCACTTAGACGTCCTGCTAAACCAACGAGCCAGTCGGTTTGAGTTCCTGGATGGAAGGCTGAGCAGAGTGATTTTCTGAGTGCAGGTAGGGCCCTGGTCCTCACTGAGTCCCCGTTCCCCAGCTCATGAAACCGGCTCAGACTGTCTTCGTGAGCTGGGGCAAGCTGCGACCACCTAGGTTTCCAAAGGAAGACAGAGAGCAGTGTGCCGCCTTGGGTTCTGCATGCAAGAAGTGTTCCGAAGGGCCTACACGGCTGCTGCTTGCTCAGCAGGCAGAGAGGAGACGTGGGGGGGATCCGTGTGGTAGCATGGGAAACGGTGCGGAGGCCAGAGTGCTTGGAGTCCTGAAAGCTATCCTCGCGTTCCATTGAAGCACAACAACGATGGAGACCTCATGGAAACCGAGGCACGCAGAGCTTGCCCTGTGGAAACTTAGGCACTACCCTAAGGCTCAGGGTGGCCTTGCACTTTCCCAGGAGGAACGAGGTCTGCGGGATTAACTCTCCTCCAGCGTGACAGGAACCCTGTTCCTCGGGTGAAAGTGCTCGTTTGCTACTCAAGCGTACCTCTGGAGGCTATAACCTGGGCAACTTCAAGGTTTGGCAAGCAGCCCCTGAGACACTACAATCCAAGCTTCCAAAAGGAAAAGGCTGCTTTTGTCGGAAGAGTCACCTACCCTTGTTAGCCCCCAGCATAAGTACCTGCAGGATGTCAGCTGCGAAGGGAAACAAACGGGACACACTGGGCACCTGAGAAGCTCCGCTCGACACTTGCAAGCAGCCTGTTTCTCTGGGGAAACATACTCGTTTCCTCCCCGGGCGTGCCTGCCGTGAGTAGAAGCTGGGCCTTCCTAGGGTTTTGCAAACAGCTCCGAGGCTACAAGAATCCACATTTCCAAAGGGGAAAAGACTGCTTTTGGAAGTGGGCCACCTATCCTCGTTCACAGCAAACATGAGTCCCTGCAGTAGTGGAGCTACCGAGGGAGAGCATGGCGAAACCCTGGCAACTTCGCTAAATAACTTTTTCTGTGCAGGCTTCGAACTGTGGCAAGATCCCTGAAGGAGGGCTGGCCTGAGCGAGGCCTAGTTGGCTCTACCTCTTCCGTGGGCCTAGCAGGGTAAAGGAGGAAGTGTGTTCTTTGCTCAGCTTGGACCTCACTTAGACGTCCTGCTAAACCAACGAGCCAGTCGGTGTGAGCTCCTGGATGGAAGGCTGAGCAGAGTGATTTTCTGAGTGCAGGTAGGGCCCTGGTCCTCACTGAGTCCACTTTCCCCAGCTCATGAGACCGGCTCAGACTGTCTTGGTGAGCTGGGTAAGCTGCGACAACCTAGGTTTCCAAAGGAAGACAGAGACCAGTGTGCCGCCTTGGGCTCTGCATGCAAGAAGGGTTCTGAAGGGCCTACACGGCTGCTTGTTGCTCAGCAGGCAGAGAGGAGACGTGGGGGGGATCCGTGTGGTAGCATAGGAAACGGTGCGGAGGTCAGAGTGCTTGGAGTCCTGAAAGCTATCCTCGCGTTCCATTGAAGCACAACAACGGTGGAGACCTCATGGAAACCGAGGCACGCAGAGCTTGCCCGTTGGAAACTTAGGCACTACCCTGAGGCTCAGGGTGGCCTTGCGCTTTCCCAGGAGGAAGGAGGTCTGCGGGATTAACTCTCCTCCAGCTTGACAGGAACCCTGTTCTTCGGTAGAAAGTGCTCGTTTGCTACGCAAGCGTACCTGCGGAGGCTATAACCTGGGCAACTTCAAGGTTTGGCAAGCAGCCCCTGAGACACTACAATCCAAGCTTCCAAAGGGAAAAGGCTGCTTTTGTCGGCAGAGCCAACCAACTCTTGTTAGCACCCAGCATAAGTACCTGCAGTACGGGAGCTGCGAAGGGAAACAAACGGGAAACACTGGGCACCTGAGAAGCTCCCCTCGACACTTGCAAGCAGCCTGTTTCTCTGGGGAAACATACTCGTTTCCTCCCCGGGCGTGCCTGCCGTGAGTAGTAGCTGGGCCTTCCTAGGGTTTTGCAAACAGCTCCGAGGCTACAAGAATCCACCTTTCCAAAGGGGAAAAGACTGCTTTTTGAAGTGGGCCCCCTATCCTAGTTCACAGCAAACATGAGTCCCTGCAGTAGTGGAGCTGCCGAGGGAGAATGGCGAAACCCTGGCAACTTCGCTAAATATCTTTTACTGTGCAGGCTTCGAAGTGTGGCAAGATCCCTGAAGGAGGGCTGGCCTGAGCGAGGCCTAGTTGGCTCTACCTCTTCCGTGGGCCTAGCAGGGTAAAGGAGGAAGTGTGTTCTTTGCTCAGCTTGGACCTCACTTAGACCTCCTGCTAAACCAACGAGCCAGTCGGTGTGAGCTCCTGGATGGAAGGCTGAGCAGAGTGATTTTCTGAGTGCAGGTAGGGCCCTGGTCTTACTGAGTCCACGTTCCCCAGCTCATGAGACCGGCTCAGACTGTCTTCGTGAGCTGGGTAAGCTGCGACAACCTAGGTTTCCAAAGGAAGACAGAGAGCAGTGTGCCGCCTTGGCCTCTGCATGCAGAAGTGTTCTGAAGGGCCTACACGGCTGCTTGTTGCTCAGCAGGCAGAGAGGAGACGTGGGGGGGATCCGTGTGGTAGCATGGGAAACGGTGCGGAGGTCAGAGTGCTTGGAGTCCTGAAAGCTATCCTCGCGTTCCATTAAAGCACAACAACGGTGGAGACCTCATGGAAACCGAGGCACGCAGAGCTTGCCCGTTGGACACTTAGGCACTACCCTGAGGCTCAGGGTGGACTTGCGCTTTCCCAGGAGGAACGAGGTCTGCGGGATTAACTCTCCTCCAGCGTGACAGGAACCCTGTTCATCGGTAGAAAGTGCTCGTTTGCTACGCAAGCGTACCTGCGGAGGCTATAACCTGGGCAACTTCAAGGTTTGGCAAGCAGCCCCTGAGACACTACAATCCAAGCTTCCAAAGGGAAAAGGCTGCTTTTGTCGGCAGAGCCAACCAACTCTTGTTAGCACCCAGCATAAGTACCTGCAGTACGGGAGCTGCGAAGGGAAACAAACGGGAAACACTGGGCACCTGAGAAGCTCTTCTCGACACTTGCAAGCAGCCTGTTTCTCTGGGGAAACATACTCGTTTCCTGCCCGGGCGTGCCTGCAGTGAGTAGAAGCTGGGACTTCCTAGGGTTTCGCAAAAAGCTCCTAGGCTACAAAAATCCACATTTCCAAAGGGGAAAAGACTGCTTTTTGAAGCAGGGCCACCTATCCTAGTTCACAGCAAACATGAGTCCCTGCAGTAGTGGAGCTGCCGAGGGAGAGCATGGCGAAACCCTGGCAACTCCGCTAAGTATCTTTTACTGTGCAGGCTTCGAAGTGTAGCAAGATCCCTGAAGGAGGGCTGGCCTGAGCGAGGCCTAGTTGGCCCTACCTCTTCCGTGGGCCTAGCAGGGTAAAGGAGGAAGTGTGCTTTTTGCTCAGCTTGGACCTCACTTAGACATCCTGCTAAACCAACGAGCCAGTCGGTGTGAGCTCCTGGATGGAAGGCTGAGCAGAGTGATTTTCTGAGTGCAGGTAGGGCCCTGGTCCTCACTGAGTCCACGTCTCCCAGCTCATGAGAACGGCTCAGACTGTCTTCGTGAGCTGGGGCAAGCTGCGACCACCTAGGTTTCCAAAGGAAGACAGAGAGCAGTGTGCCGCCTTGGGTTCTGCATGCAAGAAGTGTTCCGAAGGGCCTACACGGCTGCTTGTTGCTCAGCAGGCAGAGAGGAGACGTGGGGGGATCTGTGTGGTAGCATGGGAAATGGTGCGGAGGTCAGAGTGCTTGGAGTCCTGAAAGCTATCCTCGCGTTCCATTGAAGCACAACAACGGTGGAGACCTCATGGAAACCGAGTCACGCAGAGCTTGCCCGTTGGAAACTTAGGCACTACCCTGAGGCTCAGGGTGGCCTTGCGCTTTCCCAGGAGGAAGGAGGTCTGCGAGATTAACTCTCCTCCAGCGTGACAGGAACCCTGTTCCTCGGGTGAAAGTGCTCGTTTGCTACTCAAGCGTACCTCTGGAGGCTATAACCTGGGCACTTCAAGGTTTGGCAAGCAGCCCCTGAGACACTACAATCCAAGCTTCCAAAAGGAAAAGGCTGCTTTTGTCGGAAGAGCCACCTACCCTTGTTAGCCCCCAGCATAAGTACCTGCAGGATGTCAGCTGCGAAGGGAAACAAACGGGACACACTGGGCACCTGAGAAGCTCCGCTCGACACTTGCAAGCAGCCTGTTTCTCTGGGGAAACATACTCGTTTCCTCCCCGGGCGTGCCTGCCGTGAGTAGAAGCTGGGCCTTCCTAGGGTTTTGCAAACAGCTCCGAGGCTACAAGAATCCACATTTCCAAAGGGGAAAAGACTGCTTTTTGAAGTGGGCCACCTATCCTAGTTCACAGCAAACATGAGTCCCTGCAGTAGTGGAGCTGCCGAGGGAGAATGGCGAAACCCTGGCAACTTCGCTAAATAACTTTTACTGTGCAGGCTTCGAAGTGTGGCAAGATCCCTGAAGGAGGGCTGGCCTGAGCGAGGCCTAGTTGGCTCTACCTCTTCCGTGGGCCTAGCAGGGTAAAGGAGGAAGTGTGTTCTTTGCTCAGCTTGGACCTCACTTAGACGTCCTGCTAAACCAACGAGCCAGTCGGTGTGAGCTCCTGGATGGAAGGCTGAGCAGAGTGATTTTCTGAGTGCAGGTAGGGCCCTGGTCCTCACTGAGTCCCCGTTCCCCAGCTCATGAAACCGGCTCAGACTGTCTTCGTGAGCTGGGTAAGCTCCGACAACCTAGGTTTCCAAAGGAAGACAGAGAGCAGTGTGCCGCCTTGGGCTCTGCATGCAAGAAGTGGTCTGAAGGGCCTACACGGCTGCTTGTTGCTCAGCAGGCAGAGAGGAGACGTGGGGGGGATCCGTGTGGTAGCATGGGAAACGGTGCGGAGGCCAGAGTGCTTGGAGTCCTGAAAGCTATCCTCGCGTTCCACTGAAGCACAACAACGGTGGAGACCTCATGGAAACCGAGGCACGCAGAGCTTGCACGGAGCAAACTTAGGCACTACCCTGAGGCTCAGGGTGGCCTTGCGCTTTCCCAGGAGGAACGAGGTCTGCAGGATTAACTCTCCTGTAGCGTGATAGGAACGCTGTTCATCGGGTGAAAGTGCTCGTTTGCTACGCAAGCGTACCTACGGAGGCTATAACCTGGTCAACTTCAAGTTTTGGCAAGCAGCCCCTGAGACACTACAATCCAAGCTTCCAAAGGGAAAAGGCTGCTTTTGTCGGCAGAGCCAACGAACCCTTGTTAGCACCCAGCATAAGTACCTGCAGTACGGGAGCTGCGAAGGGAAACAAACGGGACACACTGGGCACCTGAGAAGCTCCCCTCGACACTTGCAAGCAGCCTGTTTCTCTGGGGAAACATACTCGTTTCCTCCCCGGGCGTGCCTGCAGTGAGTAAAAGCTGGGCCTTTCTATGGTTTCGCAAACAGCTCCTAGGCTACAAGAATCCACCTTTCCAAAGGGGAAAAGACTGCTTTTTGAAGTGGGCCACCTATCCTAGTTCACAGCAAACATGAGTCCCTGCAGTAGTGGAGCTGCCGAGGGAGAGCATGGTGAAACCCTGGCAACTTCGCTAAGTATCTTTTACTGTGCAGGCTTCGAAGTGTGGCAAGATCCCTGAAGGAGGGCTGGCCTGAGCGAGGCCTAGTTGGCTCTACCTCTTCCGTGGGCCTAGCAGGGTAAAGGAGGAAGTGTGTTCTTTGCTCAGCTTGGACCTCACTTAGACCTCCTGCTAAACCAACGAGCCAGTCGGTGTGAGCTCCTGGATGGAAGGCTGAGCAGAGTGATTTTCTGAGTGCAGGTAGGGCCCTGGTCCTACTGAGTCCACGTTCCCCAGCTCATGAGACCGGCTCAGACTGTCTTGGTGACCTGGGTAAGCTGCGACAACCTAGGTTTCCAAAGGAAGACAGAGACCAGTGTGCCGCCTTGGGCTCTGCATGCAGAAGTGTTCTGAAGGGCCTACACGGCTGCTTGTTGCTCAGCAGGCAGAGAGGAGACGTGGGGGGGATCCGTGTGGTAGCATGGGAAACGGGGCGGAGGTCAGAGTGCTTGGAGTACTGAAAGCTATCCTCGCGTTCCATTAAAGCAAAACAACGGTGGAGACTTCATGGAAACAGAGGCACGCAGAGCTTGCCCGTTTAAAACTTAGGCACTACCCTGAGGCTCAGGGTGGACTTGCGCTTTCCCAGGAGGAACGAGGTCTGCGGGATTAACTCTCCTCCAGCGTGACAGGAACCCTGTTCATCGGTAGAAAGTGCTCGTTTGCTACGCAAGCGTACCTGCGGAGGCTATAACCTGGGCAACTTCAAGGTTTGGCAAGCAGCCCCTGAGACACTACAATCCAAGCTTCCAAAGGGAAAAGGCTGCTTTTGTCGGCAGAGCCAACCAACCCTTGTTAGCACCCAGCATAAGTACCTGCAGTACGGGAGCTGCGAAGGGAAACAAACGGGAAACACTGGGCACCTGAGAAGCTCCCCTCGACACTTGCAAGCAGCCTGTTTCTTTCGGGAAACATACTCGTTTCCTGCCCGGGCGTGCCTGCAGTGAGTAGAAGCTGGGCCTTCCTAGGGTTTCGCAAACAGCTCCGAGGCTCAAAGAATCCACATTTCCAAAGGGGAAAAGACTGCTCTTTGAAGTGGGCCACCTATCCTCGTTCACAGCAAACATGAGTCCCTGCAGTAGTGGAGCTGCCGAGGGAGAGCATGGTGAAACCCTGGCAACTTCGCTAAATATCTTTTACTGTGCAGGCTTCGAAGTGTGGCAAGATCCCTGAAGGAGGGCTGGCCTGAGCGAGGCCTAGTTGGCTCTACATCTTCCGTGGGCCTAGCAGGGTAAAGGAGGAAGTGTGTTCTTTGCTCAGCTTGGACCTCACTTAGACGTCTTGCTAAACCAACGAGCCAGTCGGTGTGAGCTCCTGGATGGAAGGCTGAGCAGAGTGATTTTCTGAGTGCAAGTAGGGCCCTGGTCCTCACTGAGTCCACGTCTCCCAGCTCATGAGAACGGCTCAGACTGTCTTCGTGAGCTGGGGCAAGCTGCGACCACCTAGGTTTCCAAAGGAAGACAGAGAGCAGTGTGCCGCCTTGGGTTCTGCATGCAAGAAGTGTTCCGAAGGGCCTACACGGCTGCTTGTTGCTCAGCAGGCAGAGAGGAGACGTGGGGGGATCTGTGTGGTAGCATGGGAAATGGTGCGGAGGTCAGAGTGCTTGGAGTCCTGAAAGCTATCCTCGCGTTCCATTGAAGCACAACAACGGTGGAGACCTCATGGAAACCGAGTCACGCAGAGCTTGCCCGTTGGAAACTTAGGCACTACCCTGAGGCTCAGGGTGGCCTTGCGCTTTCCCAGGAGGAACGAGGTCTGCGGGATTAACTCTCCTCCAGCGTGACAGGAACCCTGTTCTTCGGTAGAAAGTGCTCGTTTGCTACGCAAGCGTACCTGCGGAGGCTATAACCTGGGCAACTTCAAGGTTTGGCAAGCAGCCCCTGAGACACTACAATCCAAGCTTCCAAAGGGAAAAGGCTGCTTTTGTCGGAAGAGCCACCTACCCTTGTTAGCCCCCAGCATACGTACCTGCAGGATGTCAGCTGCGAAGGGAAACAAACGGGACACACTGGGCACCTGAGAAGCTCCGCTCGACACTTGCAAGCAGCCTGTTTCTCTGGGGAAACATACTCGTGTCCTCCCCGGGCGTGCCTGCCGTGAGTAGAAGCTGGGCCTTCCTAGGGTTTTGCAAACAGCTCCGAGGCTACAAGAATCCACATTTCCAAAGGGGAAAAGACTGCTTTTGGAAGTGGGCCACCTATCCTAGTTCACAGCAAACATGAGTCCCTGCAGTAGTGGAGCTGCCGAGGGAGAATGGCGAAACCCTGGCAACTTCGCTAAATAACTTTTACTGTGCAGGCTTCGAACTGTGGCAAGATCCCTGAAGGAGGGCTGGCCTGAGCGAGGCCTAGTTGGCCCTACCTCTTCCGTGAGCCTAGCAGGGTAAAGGAGGAAGTGTGTTCTTTGCTCAGCTTGGACCTCACTTAGACGTCTTGCTAAACCAACGAGCCAGTCGGTGTGAGCTCCTGGATGGAAGGCTGAGCAGAGTGATTTTCTGAGTGCAGGTAGGGCCCTGGTCCTCACTGAGTCCACGTTCCCCAGCTCATGAGACCGGCTCAGACTGTCTTGGTGAGCTGGGTAAGCTGCGACAACCTAGGTTTCCAAAGGAAGACAGAGAGCAGTGTGCCGCCTTGGGCTCTGCATGCAGAAGTGTTCTGAAGGGCCTACACGGCTGCTTGTTGCTCAGCAGGCAGAGAGGAGACGTGGGGGGGATCCGTGTGGTAGCATGGGAAACGGTGCGGAGGTCAGAGTGCTTGGAGTACTGAAAGCTATCCTCGCGTTCCATTAAAGCACAACAACGATGGAGACTTCATGGAAACCGAGGCACGCAGAGCTTGCCCGTTGGAAACTTAGGCACTACCCTGAGGCTCAGGGTGGACTTGCGCTTTCCCAGGAGGAACGAGGTCTGCGGGATTAACTCTCCTCCAGCGTGAGCAGAGTGATTTTCTGAGTGCAGGTAGGGCCCTGGTCCTCACTGAGTCCACGTCTCCCAGCTCATGAGAACGGCTCAGACTGTCTTCGTGAGCTGGGGCAAGCTGCGACCACCTAGGTTTCCAAAGGAAGACAGAGAGCAGTGTGCCGCCTTGGGTTCTGCATGCAAGAAGTGTTCCGAAGGGCCTACACGGCTGCTGCTTGCTCAGCAGGCAGAGAGGAGACGTGGGGGGGATCCGTGTGGTAGCATGGGAAACGGTGCGGAGGCCAGAGTGCTTGGAGTCCTGAAAGCTATCCTCGCTTTCCATTGAAGCACAACAACGGTGGAGACCTCATGGAAACCGAGGCACGCAGAGCTTGCACGGAGCAAACTTAGGCACTACCCTGAGGCTCAGGGTGGCCTTGCGCTTTCCCAGGAGGAAGGAGGTCTGCGGGATTAACTCTCCTCCAGCGTGACAGGAACCCTGTTCCTCGGGTGAAAGTGCTCGTTTGCTACTCAAGCGTACCTCTGGAGGCTATAACCTGGGCAACTTCAAGGTTTGGCAAGCAGCCCCTGAGACACTACAATCCAAGCTTCCAAAAGGAAAAGGCTGCTTTTGTCGGAAGAGTCACCTACCCTTGTTAGCCCCCAGCATAAGTACCTGCAGGATGTCAGCTGCGAAGGGAAACAAACGGGACACACTGGGCACCTGAGAAGCTCCGCTCGACACTTGCAAGCAGCCTGTTTCTCTGGGGAAACATACTCGTTTCCTCCCCGGGCGTGCCTGCCGTGAGTAGAAGCTGGGCCTTCCTAGGGTTTTGCAAACAGCTCCGAGGCTACAAGAATCCACATTTCCAAAGGGGAAAAGACTGCTTTTGGAAGTGGGCCACCTATCCTAGTTCACAGCAAACATGAGTCCCTGCAGTAGTGGAGCTACCGAGGGAGAGCATGGCGAAACCCTGGCAACTTCGCTAAATAACTTTTTCTGTGCAGGCTTCGAACTGTGGCAAGATCCCTGAAGGAGGGCTGGCCTGAGCGAGGCCTAGTTGGCTCTACCTCTTCCGTGGGCCTAGCAGGGTAAAGGAGGAAGTGTGTTCTTTGCTCAGCTTGGACCTCACTTAGACGTCCTGCTAAACCAACGAGCCAGTCGGTGTGAGCTCCTGGATGGAAGGCTGAGCAGAGTGATTTTCTGAGTGCAGGTAGGGCCCTGGTCCTCACTGAGTCCACTTTCCCCAGCTCATGAGACCGGCTCAGACTGTCTTGGTGAGCTGGGTAAGCTGCGACAACCTAGGTTTCCAAAGGAAGACAGAGACCAGTGTGCCGCCTTGGGCTCTGCATGCAAGAAGGGTTCTGAAGGGCCTACACGGCTGCTTGTTGCTCAGCAGGCAGAGAGGAGACGTGGGGGGGATCCGTGTGGTAGCATGGGAAACGGTGCGGAGGTCAGAGTGCTTGGAGTCCTGAAAGCTATCCTCGCGTTCCATTGAAGCACAACAACGGTGGAGACCTCATGGAAACCGAGGCACGCAGAGCTTGCCCGTTGGAAACTTAGGCACTACCCTGAGGCTCAGGGTGGCCTTGCGCTTTCCCAGGAGGAAGGAGGTCTGCGGGATTAACTCTCCTCCAGCGTGACAGGAACCCTGTTCTTCGGTAGAAAGTGCTCGTTTGCTACGCAAGCGTACCTGCGGAGGCTATAACCTGGGCAACTTCAAGGTTTGGCAAGCAGCCCCTGAGACACTACAATCCAAGCTTCCAAAGGGAAAAGGCTGCTTTTGTCGGCAGAGCCAACCAACTCTTGTTAGCACCCAGCATAAGTACCTGCAGTACGGGAGCTGCGAAGGGAAACAAACGGGAAACACTGGGCACCTGAGAAGCTCCCCTCGACACTTGCAAGCAGCCTGTTTCTCTGGGGAAACATACTCGTTTCCTCCCCGGGCGTGCCTGCCGTGAGTAGTAGCTGGGCCTTCCTAGGGTTTTGCAAACAGCTCCGAGGCTACAAGAATCCACCTTTCCAAAGGGGAAAAGACTGCTTTTTGAAGTGGGCCCCCTATCCTAGTTCACAGCAAACATGAGTCCCTGCAGTAGTGGAACTGCCGAGGGAGAGCATGGTGAAACCCTGGCAACTTCGCTAAGTATCTTTTACTGTGCAGGCTTCGAAGTGTGGCAAGATCCCTGAAGGAGGGCTGGCCTGAGCGAGGCCTAGTTGGCTCTACCTCTTCCGTGGGCCTAGCAGGGTAAAGGAGGAAGTGTGTTCTTTGCTCAGCTTGGACCTCACTTAGACGTCCTGCTAAACCAACGAGCCAGTCGGTGTGAGCTCCTGGATGGAAGGCTGAGCAGAGTGATTTTCTGAGTGCAGGTAGGGCCCTGGTCCTCACTGAGTCCCCGTTCCCCAGCTCATGAAACCGGCTCAGACTGTCTTCGTGAGCTGGGTAAGCTCCGACAACCTAGGTTTCCAAAGGAAGACAGAGAGCAGTGTGCCGCCTTGGGCTCTGCATGCAAGAAGTGGTCTGAAGGGCCTACACGGCTGCTTGTTGCTCAGCAGGCAGAGAGGAGACGTGGGAGGGCTCCGTGTGGTAACATGGGAAACGGTGCGGAGGCCAGAGTGCTTGGAGTCCTGAAAGCTATCCTCGCGTTCCACTGAAGCACAACAACGGTGGAGACCTCATGGAAACCGAGGCACGCAGAGCTTGCACGGAGCAAACTTAGGCACTACCCTGAGGCTCAGGGTGGCCTTGCGCTTTCCCAGGAGGAACGAGGTTTGCAGGATTAACTCTCCTGTAGCGTGATAGGAACGCTGTTCATCGGGTGAAAGTGCTCGTTTGCTACGCAAGCGTACCTACGGAGGCTATAACCTGGTCAACTTCAAGTTTTGGCAAGCAGCCCCTGAGACACTACAATCCAAGCTTCCAAAGGGAAAAGGCTGCTTTTGTCGGCAGAGCCAACGAACCCTTGTTAGCACCCAGCATAAGTACCTGCAGTACGGGAGCTGCGAAGGGAAACAAACGGGACACACTGGGCACCTGAGAAGCTCCCCTCGACACTTGCAAGCAGCCTGTTTCTCTGGGGAAACATACTCGTTTCCTCCCCGGGCGTGCCTGCAGTGAGTAAAAGCTGGGCCTTTCTATGGTTTCGCAAACAGCTCCTAGGCTACAAGAATCCACCTTTCCAAATGGGAAAAGACTGCTTTTTGAAGTGGGCCACCTATCCTAGTTCACAGCAAACATGAGTCCCTGCAGTAGTGGAGCTGCCGAGGGAGAGCATGGTGAAACCCTGGCAACTTCGCTAAGTATCTTTTACTGTGCAGGCTTCGAAGTGTGGCAAGATCCCTGAAGGAGGGCTGGCCTGAGCGAGGCCTAGTTGGCTCTACCTCTTCCGTGGGCCTAGCAGGGTAAAGGAGGAAGTGTGTTCTTTGCTCAGCTTGGACCTCACTTAGACCTCCTGCTAAACCAACGAGCCAGTCGGTGTGAGCTCCTGGATGGAAGGCTGAGCAGAGTGATTTTCTGAGTGCAGGTAGGGCCCTGGTCCTACTGAGTCCACGTTCCCCAGCTCATGAGACCGGCTCAGACTGTCTTGGTGAGCTGGGTAAGCTGCGACAACCTAGGTTTCCAAAGGAAGACAGAGAGCAGTGTGCCGCCTTGGCCTCTGCATGCAGAAGTGTTCTGAAGGGCCTACACGGCTGCTTGTTGCTCAGCAGGCAGAGAGGAGACGTGGGGGGGATCCGTGTGGTAGCATGGGAAATGGTGCGGAGGTCAGAGTGCTTGGAGTCCTGAAAGCTATCCTCGCGTTCCATTGAAGCACAACAACGGTGGAGACCTCATGGAAACCGAGTCACGCAGAGCTTGCCCGTTGGAAACTTAGGCACTACCCTGAGGCTCAGGGTGGCCTTGCGCTTTCCCAGGAGGAACGAGGTCTGCGGGATTAACTCTCCTCCAGCGTGACAGGAACCCTGTTCTTCGGTAGAAAGTGCTCGTTTGCTACGCAAGCGTACCTGCGGAGGCTATAACCTGGGCAACTTCAAGGTTTGGCAAGCAGCCCCTGAGACACTACAATCCAAGCTTCCAAAGGGAAAAGGCTGCTTTTGTCGGCAGAGCCAACCAACTCTTGTTAGCACCCAGCATAAGTACCTGCAGTACGGGAGCTGCGAAGGGAAACAAACGGGACACACTGGGCACCTGAGAAGCTCTTCTCGACACTTGCAAGCAGCCTGTTTCTCTGGGGAAACATACTCGTTTCCTGCCCGGGCGTGCCTGCAGTGAGTAGAAGCTGGGACTTCCTAGGGTTTCGCAAACAGCTCCTAGGCTACAAAAATCCACTATTCCAAAGGGGAAAAGACTGCTTTTTGAAGCAGGGCCACCTATCCTAGTTCACAGCAAACATGAGTCCCTGCAGTAGTGGAGCTGCCGAGGGAGAGCATGGCGAAACCCTGGCAACTCCGCTAAGTATCTTTTACTGTGCAGGCTTCGAAGTGTAGCAAGATCCCTGAAGGAGGGCTGGCCTGAGCGAGGCCTAGTTGGCCCTACCTCTTCCGTGGGCCTAGCAGGGTAAAGGAGGAAGTGTGCTCTTTGCTCAGCTTGGACCTCACTTAGACGTCCTGCTAAACCAACGAGCCAGTCGGTTTGAGCTCCTGGATGGAACGCTGAGCAGAGTGATTTTCTGAGTGCAGGTAGGGCCCTGGTCCTCACTGAGTCCACTTTCCCCATCTCATGAGAGCGGCTCAGACTGTCTTGGTGAGCTGGGTAAGCTGCGACAACCTAGGTTTCCAAAGGAAGACAGAGAGCAGTGTGCCGCCTTGGGCTCTGCATGCAAGAAGGGTTCTGAAGGGCCTACACGGCTGCTTGTTGCTCAGCAGGCAGAGAGGAGACGTGGGGGGGATCCGTGTGGTAGCATGGGAAACGGTGCGGAGGTCAGAGTGCTTGGAGTCCTGAAAGCTATCCTCGCGTTCCATTGAAGCACAACAACGGTGGAGACCTCATGGAAACCGAGGCACGCAGAGCTTGCCCGTTGGAAACTTAGGCACTACCCTGAGGCTCAGGGTGGCCTTGCGCTTTCCCAGGAGGAAGGAGGTCTGCGGGATTAACTCTCCTCCAGCTTGACAGGAACCCTGTTCTTCGGTAGAAAGTGCTCGTTTGCTACGCAAGCGTACCTGCGGAGGCTATAACCTGGGCAACTTCAAGGTTTGGCAAGCAGCCCCTGAGACACTACAATCCAAGCTTCCAAAGGGAAAAGGCTGCTTTTGTCGGCAGAGCCAACCAACTCTTGTTAGCACCCAGCATAAGTACCTGCAGTACGGGAGCTGCGAAGGGAAACAAACGGGAAACACTGGGCACCTGAGAAGCTCCCCTCGACACTTGCAAGCAGCCTGTTTCTCTGGGGAAACATACTCGTTTCCTCCCCGGGCGTGCCTGCCGTGAGTAGTAGCTGGGTCTTCCTAGGGTTTTGCAAACAGCTCCGAGGCTACAAGAATCCACATTTCCAAAGGGGAAAAGACTGCTTTTTGAAGTGGGCCACCTATCCTAGTTCACAGCAAACATGAGTCCCTGCAGTAGTGGAGCTGCCGAGGGAGAGCATGGTGAAACCCTGGCAACTTCGCTAAGTATCTTTTACTGTGCAGGCTTCGAAGTGTGGCAAGATCCCTGAAGGAGGGCTGGCCTGAGCGAGGCCTAGTTGGCTCTACCTCTTCCGTGGGCCTAGCAGGGTAAAGGAGGAAGTGTGTTCTTTGCTCAGCTTGGACCTCACTTAGACGTCCTGCTAAACCAACGAGCCAGTCGGTGTGAGCTCCTGGATGGAAGGCTGAGCAGAGTGATTTTCTGAGTGCAGGTAGGGCCCTGGTCCTCACTGAGTCCACGTCTCCCAGCTCATGAGAACGGCTCAGACTGTCTTCGTGAGCTGGGGCAAGCTGCGACCACCTAGGTTTCCAAAGGAAGACAGAGAGCAGTGTGCCGCCTTGGGTTCTGCATGCAAGAAGTGTTCCGAAGGGCCTACACGGCTGCTTGTTGCTCAGCAGGCAGAGAGGAGACGTGGGGGGATCTGTGTGGTAGCATGGGAAATGGTGCGGAGGTCAGAGTGCTTGGAGTCCTGAAAGCTATCCTCGCGTTCCATTGAAGCACAACAACGATGGAGACCTCATGGAAACCGAGGCACGCAGAGCTTGCCCTGTGGAAACTTAGGCACTACCCTGAGGCTCAGGCTGGCCTTGCGTTTTCCCAGGAGGAAGGAGGTCTGCGGGATTAACTCTCCTCCAGCGTGACAGGAACCCTGTTCCTCGGGTGAAAGTGCTCGTTTGCTACTCAAGCGTACCTCTGGAGGCTATAACCTGGGCAACTTCAAGGTTTGGCAAGCAGCCCCTGAGACACTACAATCCAAGCTTCCAAAAGGAAAAGGCTGCTTTTGTCGGAAGAGCCACCTACCCTTGTTAGCCCCCAGCATAAGTACCTGCAGGATGTCAGCTGCGAAGGGAAACAAACGGGACACACTGGGCACCTGAGAAGCTCCGCTCAACACTTGCAAGCAGCCTGTTTCTCTGGGGAAACATACTCGTTTCCTCTCCGGGCGTGCCTGCAGTGAGTAGAAGCTGGGACTTCCTAGGGTTTCGCAAACAGCTCCTAGGCTACAAAAATCCACATTTCCAATGGGGAAAAGACTGCTTTTTGAAGCAGGGCCACCTATCCTCGTTCACAGCAAACATGAGTCCCTACAGTAGTGGAGCTGCCGAGGTAGAGCATGGCGAAACCCTGGCAACTTCGCTAAGTATCTTTTACTGTGCAGGCTTCGAACTGTGGCAAGATCCCTGAAGGAGGGCTGGCCTGAGCGAGGCCTAGTAGTCTCTACCTCTTCCGGGGGCCTAGCAGGGTAAAGGAGGAATTGTGCTCTTGCTCAGCTTGGACTTCCCTTAGACGTCCTGCTAAACCAACGAGACAGCCGGTGTCAGTTCCTGGATGGAAGGCTGAGCAGAGTGATTTTCTGAGTGCAGGTAGGGCCCTGGTCCTCACTGAGTCCCCGTTCCCCAGCTCATGAAACCGGCTCAGACTGTCTTCGTGAGCAGGGTAAGCTCCGACAACCTAGGTTTCCAAAGGAAGACAGAGAGCAGTGTCCCGCCTTGGGCTCTGCATGCAAGAAGTGTTCTGAAGGGCCTACACGGCTGCTTGTTGCTCAGCAGGCAGAGAGGAGACGTGGGGGTATCCGTGTGGTAGCATGGGAAACGGTGCGGAGGTCAGAGTGCTTGGAGTCCTGAAAGCTATCCTCGCGTTCCATTAAAGCACAACAACGGTGGAGACCTCATGGAAACCGAGGCACGCAGAGCTTGCCCATTGGAAACTTAGGCACTACCCTGAGGCTCAGGGTGGACTTGCGCTTTCCCAGGAGGAACGAGGTCTGCGGGATTAACTCTCCTCCAGCGTGACAGGAACCCTGTTCTTCGGTAGAAAGTGCTCGTTTGCTACGCAAGCGTACCTGCGGAGGCTATAACCTGGGCAACTTCAAGGTTTGGCAAGCAGCCCCTGAGACACTACAATCCAAGCTTCCAAAGGGAAAAGGCTGCTTTTGTCGGCAGAGCCAACCAACCCTTGTTAGCACCCAGCATAAGTACCTGCAGTACGGGAGCTGCGAAGGGAAACAAACGGGACACACTGGGCACCTGAAAAGCTCCCCTCGACACTTGCAAGCAGCCTGTTTCTCTGGGGAAACATACTCGTTTCCTGCCCGGGCGTGCCTGCAGTGAGTAGAAGCTGGGCCTTCCTAGGGTTTCGCAAACAGCTACTAGGCTACAAAAATCCACATTTCCAAAGGGGAAAAGACTGCTTTTGGAAGCAGGGACACCTATGCTAGTTCAAAGCAAACATGAGTCCCTGCAGTAGTGGAGCTGCCGAGGGAGAGCATGGCGAAACCCTGCCAACTTCGCTAAGTATCTTTTACTGTGCAGGCTTCGAACTGTGGCAAGATCCCTGAAGGAGGGCTGGCCTGAGCGAGGCCTAGTTGTCTCTACCTCTTCCGGGGGCCTAGCAGGGTAAAGGAGGAATTGTGCTCTTGCTCAGCTTGGACCTCACTTAGACGTCCTGCTAAACCAACGAGCCAGTCGGTTTGAGTTCCTGGATGGAAGGCTGAGCAGAGTGATTTTCTGAGTGCAGGTAGGGCCCTGGTCCTCACTGAGTCCCCGTTCCCCAGCTCATGAAACCGGCTCAGACTGTCTTCGTGAGCTGGGGCAAGCTGCGACCACCTAGGTTTCCAAAGGAAGACAGAGAGCAGTGTGCCGCCTTGGGTTCTGCATGCAAGAAGTGTTCCGAAGGGCCTACACGGCTGCTGCTTGCTCAGCAGGCAGAGAGGAGACGTGGGGGGGATCCGTGTGGTAGCATGGGAAACGGTGCGGAGGCCAGAGTGCTTGGAGTCCTGAAAGCTATCCTCGCGTTCCATTGAAGCACAACAACGATGGAGACCTCATGGAAACCGAGGCACGCAGAGCTTGCCCTGTGGAAACTTAGGCACTACCCTAAGGCTCAGGGTGGCCTTGCACTTTCCCAGGAGGAACGAGGTCTGCGGGATTAACTCTCCTCCAGCGTGAGCAGAGTGATTTTCTGAGTGCAGGTAGGGCCCTGGTCCTCACTGAGTCCACGTCTCCCAGCTCATGAGAACGGCTCAGACTGTCTTCGTGAGCTGGGGCAAGCTGCGACCACCTAGGTTTCCAAAGGAAGACAGAGAGCAGTGTGCCGCCTTGGGTTCTGCATGCAAGAAGTGTTCCAAAGGGCCTACACGGCTGCTTGTTGCTCAGCAGGCAGAGAGGAGACGTGGGGGGGATCCGTGTGGTAGCATGGGAAACGGTGCGGAGGCCAGAGTGCTTGGAGTCCTGAAAGCTATCCTCGCTTTCCATTGAAGCACAACAACGGTGGAGACCTCATGGAAACCGAGGCACGCAGAGCTTGCACGGAGCAAACTTAGGCACTACCCTGAGGCTCAGGGTGGCCTTGCGCTTTCCCAGGAGGAAGGAGGTCTGCGGGATTAACTCTCCTCCAGCGTGACAGGAACCCTGTTCCTCGGGTGAAAGTGCTCGTTTGCTACTCAAGCGTACCTCTGGAGGCTATAACCTGGGCAACTTCAAGGTTTGGCAAGCAGCCCCTGAGACACTACAATCCAAGCTTCCAAAAGGAAAAGGCTGCTTTTGTCGGAAGAGTCACCTACCCTTGTTAGCCCCCAGCATAAGTACCTGCAGGATGTCAGCTGCGAAGGGAAACAAACGGGACACACTGGGCACCTGAGAAGCTCCGCTCGACACTTGCAAGCAGCCTGTTTCTCTGGGGAAACATACTCGTTTCCTCCCCGGGCGTGCCTGCCGTGAGTAGAAGCTGGGCCTTCCTAGGGTTTTGCAAACAGCTCCGAGGCTACAAGAATCCACATTTCCAAAGGGGAAAAGACTGCTTTTGGAAGTGGGCCACCTATCCTAGTTCACAGCAAACATGAGTCCCTGCAGTAGTGGAGCTACCGAGGGAGAGCATGGCGAAACCCTGGCAACTTCGCTAAATAACTTTTTCTGTGCAGGCTTCGAACTGTGGCAAGATCCCTGAAGGAGGGCTGGCCTGAGCGAGGCCTAGTTGGCTCTACCTCTTCCGTGGGCCTAGCAGGGTAAAGGAGGAAGTGTGTTCTTTGCTCAGCTTGGACCTCACTTAGACGTCCTGCTAAACCAACGAGCCAGTCGGTGTGAGCTCCTGGATGGAAGGCTGAGCAGAGTGATTTTCTGAGTGCAGGTAGGGCCCTGGTCCTCACTGAGTCCACTTTCCCCAGCTCATGAGACCGGCTCAGACTGTCTTGGTGAGCTGGGTAAGCTGCGACAACCTAGGTTTCCAAAGGAAGACAGAGACCAGTGTGCCGCCTTGGGCTCTGCATGCAAGAAGGGTTCTGAAGGGCCTACACGGCTGCTTGTTGCTCAGCAGGCAGAGAGGAGACGTGGGGGGGATCCGTGTGGTAGCATGGGAAACGGTGCGGAGGTCAGAGTGCTTGGAGTCCTGAAAGCTATCCTCGCGTTCCATTGAAGCACAACAACGGTGGAGACCTCATGGAAACCGAGGCACGCAGAGCTTGCCCGTTGGAAACTTAGGCACTACCCTGAGGCTCAGGGTGGCCTTGCGCTTTCCCAGGAGGAAGGAGGTCTGCGGGATTAACTCTCCTCCAGCTTGACAGGAACCCTGTTCTTCGGTAGAAAGTGCTCGTTTGCTACGCAAGCGTACCTGCGGAGGCTATAACCTGGGCAACTTCAAGGTTTGGCAAGCAGCCCCTGAGACACTACAATCCAAGCTTCCAAAGGGAAAAGGCTGCTTTTGTCGGCAGAGCCAACCAACTCTTGTTAGCACCCAGCATAAGTACCTGCAGTACGGGAGCTGCGAAGGGAAACAAACGGGAAACACTGGGCACCTGAGAAGCTCCCCTCGACACTTGCAAGCAGCCTGTTTCTCTGGGGAAACATACTCGTTTCCTCCCCGGGCGTGCCTGCCGTGAGTAGTAGCTGGGCCTTCCTAGGGTTTTGCAAACAGCTCCGAGGCTACAAGAATCCACCTTTCCAAAGGGGAAAAGACTGCTTTTTGAAGTGGGCCCCCTATCCTAGTTCACAGCAAACATGAGTCCCTGCAGTAGTGGAGCTGCCGAGGGAGAGCATGGTGAAACCCTGGCAACTTCGCTAAGTATCTTTTACTGTGCAGGCTTCGAAGTGTGGCAAGATCCCTGAAGGAGGGCTGGCCTGAGCGAGGCCTAGTTGGCTCTACCTCTTCCGTGGGCCTAGCAGGGTAAAGGAGGAAGTGTGTTCTTTGCTCAGCTTGGACCTCACTTAGACGTCCTGCTAAACCAACGAGCCAGTCGGTGTGAGCTCCTGGATGGAAGGCTGAGCAGAGTGATTTTCTGAGTGCAGGTAGGGCCCTGGTCCTCACTGAGTCCCCGTTCCCCAGCTCATGAAACCGGCTCAGACTGTCTTCGTGAGCTGGGTAAGCTCCGACAACCTAGGTTTCCAAAGGAAGACAGAGAGCAGTGTGCCGCCTTGGGCTCTGCATGCAAGAAGTGGTCTGAAGGGCCTACACGGCTGCTTGTTGCTCAGCAGGCAGAGAGGAGACGTGGGAGGGATCCGTGTGGTAACATGGGAAACGGTGCGGAGGCCAGAGTGCTTGGAGTCCTGAAAGCTATCCTCGCGTTCCACTGAAGCACAACAACGGTGGAGACCTCATGGAAACCGAGGCACGCAGAGCTTGCACGGAGCAAACTTAGGCACTACCCTGAGGCTCAGGGTGGCCTTGCGCTTTCCCAGGAGGAACGAGGTCTGCAGGATTAACTCTCCTGTAGCGTGATAGGAACGCTGTTCATCGGGTGAAAGTGCTCGTTTGCTACGCAAGCGTACCTACGGAGGCTATAACCTGGTCAACTTCAAGTTTTGGCAAGCAGCCCCTGAGACACTACAATCCAAGCTTCCAAAGGGAAAAGGCTGCTTTTGTCGGCAGAGCCAACGAACCCTTGTTAGCACCCAGCATAAGTACCTGCAGTACGGGAGCTGCGAAGGGAAACAAACGGGACACACTGGGCACCTGAGAAGCTCCCCTCGACACTTGCAAGCAGCCTGTTTCTCTGGGGAAACATACTCGTTTCCTCCCCGGGCGTGCCTGCAGTGAGTAAAAGCTGGGCCTTTCTATGGTTTCGCAAACAGCTCCTAGGCTACAAGAATCCACCTTTCCAAAGGGGAAAAGACTGCTTTTTGAAGTGGGCCACCTATCCTAGTTCACAGCAAACATGAGTCCCTGCAGTAGTGGAGCTGCCGAGGGAGAGCATGGTGAAACCCTGGCAACTTCGCTAAGTATCTTTTACTGTGCAGGCTTCGAAGTGTGGCAAGATCCCTGAAGGAGGGCTGGCCTGAGCGAGGCCTAGTTGGCTCTACCTCTTCCGTGGGCCTAGCAGGGTAAAGGAGGAAGTGTGTTCTTTGCTCAGCTTGGACCTCACTTAGACCTCCTGCTAAACCAACGAGCCAGTCGGTGTGAGCTCCTGGATGGAAGGCTGAGCAGAGTGATTTTCTGAGTGCAGGTAGGGCCCTGGTCCTACTGAGTCCACGTTCCCCAGCTCATGAGACCGGCTCAGACTGTCTTGGTGAGCTGGGTAAGCTGCGACAACCTAGGTTTCCAAAGGAAGACAGAGAGCAGTGTGCCGCCTTGGCCTCTGCATGCAGAAGTGTTCTGAAGGGCCTACACGGCTGCTTGTTGCTCAGCAGGCAGAGAGGAGACGTGGGGGGGATCCGTGTGGTAGCATGGGAAACGGTGCGGAGGTCAGAGTGCTTGGAGTCCTGAAAGCTATCCTCGCGTTCCATTGAAGCACAACAACGGTGGAGACCTCATGGAAACCGAGGCACGCAGAGCTTGCCCGTTGGAAACTTAGGCACTACCCTGAGGCTCAGGGTGGCCTTGCGCTTTCCCAGGAGGAAGGAGGTCTGCGGGATTAACTCTCCTCCAGCTTGACAGGAACCCTGTTCTTCGGTAGAAAGTGCTCGTTTGCTACGCAAGCGTACCTGCGGAGGCTATAACCTGGGCAACTTCAAGGTTTGGCAAGCAGCCCCTGAGACACTACAATCCAAGCTTCCAAAGGGAAAAGGCTGCTTTTGTCGGCAGAGCCAACCAACTCTTGTTAGCACCCAGCATAAGTACCTGCAGTACGGGAGCTGCGAAGGGAAACAAACGGGAAACACTGGGCACCTGAGAAGCTCCCCTCGACACTTGCAAGCAGCCTGTTTCTCTGGGGAAACATACTCGTTTCCTCCCCGGGCGTGCCTGCCGTGAGTAGTAGCTGGGTCTTCCTAGGGTTTTGCAAACAGCTCCGAGGCTACAAGAATCCACATTTCCAAAGGGGAAAAGACTGCTTTTTGAAGTGGGCCACCTATCCTAGTTCACAGCAAACATGAGTCCCTGCAGTAGTGGAGCTGCCGAGGGAGAGCATGGTGAAACCCTGGCAACTTCGCTAAGTATCTTTTACTGTGCAGGCTTCGAAGTGTGGCAAGATCCCTGAAGGAGGGCTGGCCTGAGCGAGGCCTAGTTGGCTCTACCTCTTCCGTGGGCCTAGCAGGGTAAAGGAGGAAGTGTGTTCTTTGCTCAGCTTGGACCTCACTTAGACGTCCTGCTAAACCAACGAGCCAGTCGGTGTGAGCTCCTGGATGGAAGGCTGAGCAGAGTGATTTTCTGAGTGCAGGTAGGGCCCTGGTCCTCACTGAGTCCACGTCTCCCAGCTCATGAGAACGGCTCAGACTGTCTTCGTGAGCTGGGGCAAGCTGCGACCACCTAGGTTTCCAAAGGAAGACAGAGAGCAGTGTGCCGCCTTGGGTTCTGCATGCAAGAAGTGTTCCGAAGGGCCTACACGGCTGCTTGTTGCTCAGCAGGCAGAGAGGAGACGTGGGGGGATCTGTGTGGTAGCATGGGAAATGGTGCGGAGGTCAGAGTGCTTGGAGTCCTGAAAGCTATCCTCGCGTTCCATTGAAGCACAACAACGATGGAGACCTCATGGAAACCGAGGCACGCAGAGCTTGCCCTGTGGAAACTTAGGCACTACCCTGAGGCTCAGGCTGGCCTTGCGTTTTCCCAGGAGGAAGGAGGTCTGCGGGATTAACTCTCCTCCAGCGTGACAGGAACCCTGTTCCTCGGGTGAAAGTGCTCGTTTGCTACTCAAGCGTACCTCTGGAGGCTATAACCTGGGCAACTTCAAGGTTTGGCAAGCAGCCCCTGAGACACTACAATCCAAGCTTCCAAAAGGAAAAGGCTGCTTTTGTCGGAAGAGCCACCTACCCTTGTTAGCCCCCAGCATAAGTACCTGCAGGATGTCAGCTGCGAAGGGAAACAAACGGGACACACTGGGCACCTGAGAAGCTCCGCTCAACACTTGCAAGCAGCCTGTTTCTCTGGGGAAACATACTCGTTTCCTCTCCGGGCGTGCCTGCAGTGAGTAGAAGCTGGGACTTCCTAGGGTTTCGCAAACAGCTCCTAGGCTACAAAAATCCACATTTCCAATGGGGAAAAGACTGCTTTTTGAAGCAGGGCCACCTATCCTCGTTCACAGCAAACATGAGTCCCTACAGTAGTGGAGCTGCCGAGGTAGAGCATGGCGAAACCCTGGCAACTTCGCTAAGTATCTTTTACTGTGCAGGCTTCGAACTGTGGCAAGATCCCTGAAGGAGGGCTGGCCTGAGCGAGGCCTAGTAGTCTCTACCTCTTCCGGGGGCCTAGCAGGGTAAAGGAGGAATTGTGCTCTTGCTCAGCTTGGACTTCCCTTAGACGTCCTGCTAAACCAACGAGACAGCCGGTGTCAGTTCCTGGATGGAAGGCTGAGCAGAGTGATTTTCTGAGTGCAGGTAGGGCCCTGGTCCTCACTGAGTCCCCGTTCCCCAGCTCATGAAACCGGCTCAGACTGTCTTCGTGAGCTGGGTAAGCTCCGACAACCTAGGTTTCCAAAGGAAGACAGAGAGCAGTGTCCCGCCTTGGGCTATGCATGCAAGAAGTGTTCTGAAGGGCCTACACGGCTGCTTGTTGCTCAGCAGGCAGAGAGGAGACGTGGGGGTATCCGTGTGGTAGCATGGGAAACGGTGCGGAGGTCAGAGTGCTTGGAGTCCTGAAAGCTATCCTCGCGTTCCATTAAAGCACAACAACGGTGGAGACCTCATGGAAACCGAGGCACGCAGAGCTTGCCCATTGGAAACTTAGGCACTACCCTGAGGCTCAGGGTGGACTTGCGCTTTCCCAGGAGGAACGAGGTCTGCGGGATTAACTCTCCTCCAGCGTGACAGGAACCCTGTTCATCGGTAGAAAGTGCTCGTTTGCTACGCAAGCGTACCTGCGGAGGCTATAACCTGGGCAACTTCAAGGTTTGGCAAGCAGCCCCTGAGACACTACAATCCAAGCTTCCAAAGGGAAAAGGCTGCTTTTGTCGGCAGAGCCAACCAACCCTTGTTAGCACCCAGCATAAGTACCTGCAGTACGGGAGCTGCGAAGGGAAACAAACGGGACACACTGGGCACCTGAAAAGCTCCCCTCGACACTTGCAAGCAGCCTGTTTCTCTGGGGAAACATACTCGTTTCCTGCCCGGGCGTGCCTGCAGTGAGTAGAAGCTGGGACTTCCTAGGGTTTCGCAAACAGCTACTAGGCTACAAAAATCCACATTTCCAAAGGGGAAAAGACTGCTTTTGGAAGCAGGGACACCTATACTAGTTCAAAGCAAACATGAGTCCCTGCAGTAGTGGAGCTGCCGAGGGAGAGCATGGCGAAACCCTGCCAACTTCGCTAAGTATCTTTTACTGTGCAGGCTTCGAACTGTGGCAAGATCCCTGAAGGAGGGCTGGCCTGAGCGAGGCCTAGTTGTCTCTACCTCTTCCGGGGGCCTAGCAGGGTAAAGGAGGAATTGTGCTCTTGCTCAGCTTGGACCTCACTTAGACGTCCTGCTAAACCAACGAGCCAGTCGGTTTGAGTTCCTGGATGGAAGGCTGAGCAGAGTGATTTTCTGAGTGCAGGTAGGGCCCTGGTCCTCACTGAGTCCCCGTTCCCCAGCTCATGAAACCGGCTCAGACTGTCTTCGTGAGCTGGGGCAAGCTGCGACCACCTAGGTTTCCAAAGGAAGACAGAGAGCAGTGTGCCGCCTTGAGTTCTGCATGCAAGAAGTGTTCCAAAGGGCCTACACGGCTGCTTGTTGCTCAGCAGGCAGAGAGGAGACGTGGGGGGATCTGTGTGGTAGCATGGGAAATGGTGCGGAGGTCAGAGTGCTTGGAGTCCTGAAAGCTATCCTCGCGTTCCATTGAAGCACAACAACGATGGAGACCTCATGGAAACCGAGGCACGCAGAGCTTGCCCTGTGGAAACTTAGGCACTACCCTAAGGCTCAGGGTGGCCTTGCACTTTCCCAGGAGGAACGAGGTCTGCGGGATTAACTCTCCTCCAGCGTGACAGGAACCCTGTTCCTCGGGTGAAAGTGCTCGTTTGCTACTCAAGCGTACCTCTGGAGGCTATAACCTGGGCAACTTCAAGGTTTGGCAAGCAGCCCCTGAGACACTACAATCCAAGCTTCCAAAAGGAAAAGGCTGCTTTTGTCGGAAGAGTCACCTACCCTTGTTAGCCCCCAGCATAAGTACCTGCAGGATGTCAGCTGCGAAGGGAAACAAACGGGACACACTGGGCACCTGAGAAGCTCCGCTCGACACTTGCAAGCAGCCTGTTTCTCTGGGGAAACATACTCGTTTCCTCCCCGGGCGTGCCTGCCGTGAGTAGAAGCTGGGCCTTCCTAGGGTTTTGCAAACAGCTCCGAGGCTACAAGAATCCACATTTCCAAAGGGGAAAAGACTGCTTTTGGAAGTGGGCCACCTATCCTAGTTCACAGCAAACATGAGTCCCTGCAGTAGTGGAGCTACCGAGGGAGAGCATGGCGAAACCCTGGCAACTTCGCTAAATAACTTTTTCTGTGCAGGCTTCGAACTGTGGCAAGATCCCTGAAGGAGGGCTGGCCTGAGTGAGGCCTAGTTGGCTCTACCTCTTCCGTGGGCCTAGCAGGGTAAAGGAGGAAGTGTGTTCTTTGCTCAGCTTGGACCTCACTTAGACGTCCTGCTAAACCAACGAGCCAGTCGGTGTGAGCTCCTGGATGGAAGGCTGAGCAGAGTGATTTTCTGAGTGCAGGTAGGGCCCTGGTCCTCACTGAGTCCACTTTCCCCAGCTCATGAGACCGGCTCAGACTGTCTTGGTGAGCTGGGTAAGCTGCGACAACCTAGGTTTCCAAAGGAAGACAGAGACCAGTGTGCCGCCTTGGGCTCTGCATGCAAGAAGGGTTCTGAAGGGCCTACACGGCTGCTTGTTGCTCAGCAGGCAGAGAGGAGACGTGGGGGGGATCCGTGTGGTAGCATGGGAAACGGTGCGGAGGTCAGAGTGCTTGGAGTCCTGAAAGCTATCCTCGCGTTCCATTGAAGCACAACAACGGTGGAGACCTCATGGAAACCGAGGCACGCAGAGCTTGCCCGTTGGAAACTTAGGCACTACCCTGAGGCTCAGGGTGGCCTTGCGCTTTCCCAGGAGGAAGGAGGTCTGCGGGATTAACTCTCCTCCAGCTTGACAGGAACCCTGTTCTTCGGTAGAAAGTGCTCGTTTGCTACGCAAGCGTACCTGCGGAGGCTATAACCTGGGCAACTTCAAGGTGTGGCAAGCAGCCCCTGAGACACTACAATCCAAGCTTCCAAAGGGAAAAGGCTGCTTTTGTCGGCAGAGCCAACCAACTCTTGTTAGCACCCAGCATAAGTACCTGCAGTACGGGAGCTGCGAAGGGAAACAAACGGGAAACACTGGGCACCTGAGAAGCTCCCCTCGACACTTGCAAGCAGCCTGTTTCTCTGGGGAAACATACTCGTTTCCTCCCCGGGCGTGCCTGCCGTGAGTAGTAGCTGGGCCTTCCTAGGGTTTTGCAAACAGCTCCGAGGCTACAAGAATCCACCTTTCCAAAGGGGAAAAGACTGCTTTTTGAAGTGGGCCCCCTATCCTAGTTCACAGCAAACATGAGTCCCTGCAGTAGTGGAGCTGCCGAGGGAGAATGGCGAAACCCTGGCAACTTCGCTAAATATCTTTTACTGTGCAGGCTTCGAAGTGTGGCAAGATCCCTGAAGGAGGGCTGGCCTGAGCGAGGCCTAGTTGGCTCTACCTCTTCCGTGGGCCTAGCAGGGTAAAGGAGGAAGTGTGTTCTTTGCTCAGCTTGGACCTCACTTAGACCTCCTGCTAAACCAACGAGCCAGTCGGTGTGAGCTCCTGGATGGAAGGCTGAGCAGAGTGATTTTCTGAGTGCAGGTAGGGCCCTGGTCTTACTGAGTCCACGTTCCCCAGCTCATGAGACCGGCTCAGACTGTCTTCGTGAGCTGGGTAAGCTGCGACAACCTAGGTTTCCAAAGGAAGACAGAGAGCAGTGTGCCGCCTTGGCCTCTGCATGCAGAAGTGTTCTGAAGGGCCTACACGGCTGCTTGTTGCTCAGCAGGCAGAGAGGAGACGTGGGGGGGATCCGTGTGGTAGCATGGGAAATGGTGCGGAGGTCAGAGTGCTTGGAGTCCTGAAAGCTATCCTCGCGTTCCATTAAAGCACAACAACGGTGGAGACCTCATGGAAACCGAGGCACGCAGAGCTTGCCCGTTGGACACTTAGGCACTACCCTGAGGCTCAGGGTGGACTTGCGCTTTCCCAGGAGGAACGAGGTCTGCGGGATTAACTCTCCTCCAGCGTGACAGGAACCCTGTTCATCGGTAGAAAGTGCTCGTTTGCTACGCAAGCGTACCTGCGGAGGCTATAACCTGGGCAACTTCAAGGTTTGGCAAGCAGCCCCTGAGACACTACAATCCAAGCTTCCAAAGGGAAAAGGCTGCTTTTGTCGGCAGAGCCAACCAACTCTTGTTAGCACCCAGCATAAGTACCTGCAGTACGGGAGCTGCGAAGGGAAACAAACGGGAAACACTGGGCACCTGAGAAGCTCTTCTCGACACTTGCAAGCAGCCTGTTTCTCTGGGGAAACATACTCGTTTCCTGCCCGGGCGTGCCTGCAGTGAGTAGAAGCTGGGACTTCCTAGGGTTTCGCAAAAAGCTCCTAGGCTACAAAAATCCACATTTCCAAAGGGGAAAAGACTGCTTTTTGAAGCAGGGCCACCTATCCTAGTTCACAGCAAACATGAGTCCCTGCAGTAGTGGAGCTGCCGAGGGAGAGCATGGCGAAACCCTGGCAACTCCGCTAAGTATCTTTTACTGTGCAGGCTTCGAAGTGTAGCAAGATCCCTGAAGGAGGGCTGGCCTGAGCGAGGCCTAGTTGGCCCTACCTCTTCCGTGGGCCTAGCAGGGTAAAGGAGGAAGTGTGCTTTTTGCTCAGCTTGGACCTCACTTAGACATCCTGCTAAACCAACGAGCCAGTCGGTGTGAGCTCCTGGATGGAAGGCTGAGCAGAGTGATTTTCTGAGTGCAGGTAGGGCCCTGGTCCTCACTGAGTCCACGTCTCCCAGCTCATGAGAACGGCTCAGACTGTCTTCGTGAGCTGGGGCAAGCTGCGACCACCTAGGTTTCCAAAGGAAGACAGAGAGCAGTGTGCCGCCTTGGGTTCTGCATGCAAGAAGTGTTCCGAAGGGCCTACACGGCTGCTTGTTGCTCAGCAGGCAGAGAGGAGACGTGGGGGGATCTGTGTGGTAGCATGGGAAATGGTGCGGAGGTCAGAGTGCTTGGAGTCCTGAAAGCTATCCTCGCGTTCCATTGAAGCACAACAACGATGGAGACCTCATGGAAACCGAGGCACGCAGAGCTTGCCCTGTGGAAACTTAGGCACTACCCTGAGGCTCAGGGTGGCCTTGCGCTTTCCCAGGAGGAAGGAGGTCTGCGAGATTAACTCTCCTCCAGCGTGACAGGAACCCTGTTCCTCGGGTGAAAGTGCTCGTTTGCTACTCAAGCGTACCTCTGGAGGCTATAACCTGGGCACTTCAAGGTTTGGCAAGCAGCCCCTGAGACACTACAATCCAAGCTTCCAAAAGGAAAAGGCTGCTTTTGTCGGAAGAGCCACCTACCCTTGTTAGCCCCCAGCATAAGTACCTGCAGGATGTCAGCTGCGAAGGGAAACAAACGGGACACACTGGGCACCTGAGAAGCTCCGCTCGACACTTGCAAGCAGCCTGTTTCTCTGGGGAAACATACTCGTTTCCTCCCCGGGCGTGCCTGCCGTGAGTAGAAGCTGGGCCTTCCTAGGGTTTTGCAAACAGCTCCGAGGCTACAAGAATCCACATTTCCAAAGGGGAAAAGACTGCTTTTTGAAGTGGGCCCCCTATCCTAGTTCACAGCAAACATGAGTCCCTGCAGTAGTGGAGCTGCCGAGGGAGAATGGCGAAACCCTGGCAACTTCGCTAAATAACTTTTACTGTGCAGGCTTCGAAGTGTGGCAAGATCCCTGAAGGAGGGCTGGCCTGAGCGAGGCCTAGTTGGCTCTACCTCTTCCGTGGGCCTAGCAGGGTAAAGGAGGAAGTGTGTTCTTTGCTCAGCTTGGACCTCACTTAGACGTCCTGCTAAACCAACGAGCCAGTCGGTGTGAGCTCCTGGATGGAAGGCTGAGCAGAGTGATTTTCTGAGTGCAGGTAGGGCCCTGGTCCTCACTGAGTCCCCGTTCCCCAGCTCATGAAACCGGCTCAGACTGTCTTCGTGAGATGGGTAAGCTCCGACAACCTAGGTTTCCAAAGGAAGACAGAGAGCAGTGTGCCGCCTTGGGCTCTGCATGCAAGAAGTGGTCTGAAGGGCCTACACGGCTGCTTGTTGCTCAGCAGGCAGAGAGGAGACGTGGGGGGGATCCGTGTGGTAGCATGGGAAACGGTGCGGAGGTCAGAGTGCTTGGAGTCCTGAAAGCTATCCTCGCGTTCCATTAAAGCACAACAACGGTGGAGACCTCATGGAAACCGAGGCACGCAGAGCTTGCCCGTTGGAAACTTAGGCACTACCCTGAGGCTCAGGGTGGACTTGCGCTTTCCCAGGAGGAACGAGGTCTGCGGGATTAACTCTCCTCCAGCGTGACAGGAACCCTGTTCATCGGTAGAAAGTGCTCGTTTGCTACGCAAGCGTACCTGCGGAGGCTATAACCTGGGCAACTTCAAGTTTTGGCAAGCAGCCCCTGAGACACTACAATCCAAGCTTCCAAAAGGAAAAGGCTGCTTTTGTCGGAAGAGCCACCTACCCTTGTTAGCCCCCAGCATACGTACCTGCAGGATGTCAGCTGCGAAGGGAAACAAACGGGACACACTGGGCACCTGAGAAGCTCCGCTCGACACTTGCAAGCAGCCTGTTTCTCTGGGGAAACATACTCGTTTCCTCCCCGGGCGTGCCTGCCGTGAGTAGAAGCTGGGCCTTCCTAGGGTTTTGCAAACAACTCCGAGGCTACAAGAATCCACATTTCCAAAGGGGAAAAGACTGCTTTTTGAAGTGGGCCACCTATCCTAGTTCACAGCAAACATGAGTCCCTGCAGTAGTGGAGCTGCCGAGGGAGAATGGCGAAACCCTGGCAACTTCGCTAAATAACTTTTACTGTGCAGGCTTCGAACTGTGGCAAGATCCCTGAAGGAGGGCTGGCCTGAGCGAGGCCTAGTTGGCTCTACCTCTTCCGTGGGCCTAGCAGGGTAAAGGAGGAAGTGTGTTGTTTGCTCAGCTTGGACCTCACTTAGACGTCTTGCTAAACCAAAGAGCCAGTCGGTGTGAGCTCCTGGATGGAAGGCTGAGCAGAGTGATTTTCTGAGTGCAGGTAGGGCCCTGGTCCTCACTGAGTCCACGTTCCCCAGCTCATGAGACCGGCTCAGACTGTCTTGGTGACCTGGGTAAGCTGCGACAACCTAGGTTTCCAAAGGAAGACAGAGACCAGTGTGCCGCCTTGGGCTCTGCATGCAGAAGTGTTCTGAAGGGCCTACACGGCTGCTTGTTGCTCAGCAGGCAGAGAGGAGACGTGGGGGGGATCCGTGTGGTAGCATGGGAAACGGGGCGGAGGTCAGAGTGCTTGGAGTACTGAAAGCTATCCTCGCGTTCCATTAAAGCACAACAACGGTGGAGACTTCATGGAAACAGAGGCACGCAGAGCTTGCCCGTTTAAAACTTAGGCACTACCCTGAGGCTCAGGGTGGACTTGCGCTTTCCCAGGAGGAACGAGGTCTGCGGGATTAACTCTCCTCCAGCGTGACAGGAACCCTGTTCATCGGTAGAAAGTGCTCGTTTGCTACGCAAGCGTACCTGCGGAGGCTATAACCTGGGCAACTTCAAGGTTTGGCAAGCAGCCCCTGAGACACTACAATCCAAGCTTCCAAAGGGAAAAGGCTGCTTTTGTCGGCAGAGCCAACCAACCCTTGTTAGCACCCAGCATAAGTACCTGCAGTACGGGAGCTGCGAAGGGAAACAAACGGGAAACACTGGGCACCTGAGAAGCTCCCCTCGACACTTGCAAGCAGCCTGTTTCTTTCGGGAAACATACTCGTTTCCTGCCCGGGCGTGCCTGCAGTGAGTAGAAGCTGGGCCTTCCTAGGGTTTCGCAAACAGCTCCGAGGCTCAAAGAATCCACATTTCCAAAGGGGAAAAGACTGCTTTTTGAAGTGGGCCACCTATCCTCGTTCACAGCAAACATGAGTCCCTGCAGTAGTGGAGCTGCCGAGGGAGAGCATGGTGAAACCCTGGCAACTTCGCTAAATATCTTTTACTGTGCAGGCTTCGAAGTGTGGCAAGATCCCTGAAGGAGGGCTGGCCTGAGCGAGGCCTAGTTGGCTCTACCTCTTCCGTGGGCCTAGCAGGGTAAAGGAGGAAGTGTGTTCTTTGCTCAGCTTGGACCTCACTTAGACGTCCTGCTAAACCAACGAGCCAGTCGGTGTGAGCTCCTGGATGGAAGGCTGAGCAGAGTGATTTTCTGAGTGCAAGTAGGGCCCTGGTCCTCACTGAGTCCACGTCTCCCAGCTCATGAGAACGGCTCAGACTGTCTTCGTGAGCTGGGGCAAGCTGCGACCACCTAGGTTTCCAAAGGAAGACAGAGAGCAGTGTGCCGCCTTGGGTTCTGCATGCAAGAAGTGTTCCGAAGGGCCTACACGGCTGCTTGTTGCTCAGCAGGCAGAGAGGAGACGTGGGGGGATCTGTGTGGTAGCATGGGAAATGGTGCGGAGGTCAGAGTGCTTGGAGTCCTGAAAGCTATCCTCGCGTTCCATTGAAGCACAACAACGGTGGAGACCTCATGGAAACCGAATCACGCAGAGCTTGCCCGTTGGAAACTTAGGCACTACCCTGAGGCTCAGGGTGGCCTTGCGCTTTCCCAGGAGGAACGAGGTCTGCGGGATTAACTCTCCTCCAGCGTGACAGGAACCCTGTTCTTCGGTAGAAAGTGCTCGTTTGCTACGCAAGCGTACCTGCGGAGGCTATAACCTGGGCAACTTCAAGGTTTGGCAAGCAGCCCCTGAGACACTACAATCCAAGCTTCCAAAGGGAAAAGGCTGCTTTTGTCGGAAGAGCCACCTACCCTTGTTAGCCCCCAGCCTACGTACCTGCAGGATGTCAGCTGCGAAGGGAAACAAACGGGACACACTGGGCACCTGAGAAGCTCCGCTCGACACTTGCAAGCAGCCTGTTTCTCTGGGGAAACATACTCGTGTCCTCCCCGGGCGTGCCTGCCGTGAGTAGAAGCTGGGCCTTCCTAGGGTTTTGCAAACAGCTCCGAGGCTACAAGAATCCACATTTCCAAAGGGGAAAAGACTGCTTTTGGAAGTGGGCCACCTATCCTAGTTCACAGCAAACATGAGTCCCTGCAGTAGTGGAGCTGCCGAGGGAGAATGGCGAAACCCTGGCAACTTCGCTAAATAACTTTTACTGTGCAGGCTTCGAACTGTGGCAAGATCCCTGAAGGAGGGCTGGCCTGAGCGAGGCCTAGTTGGCCCTACCTCTTCCGTGAGCCTAGCAGGGTAAAGGAGGAAGTGTGTTCTTTGCTCAGCTTGGACCTCACTTAGACGTCTTGCTAAACCAACGAGCCAGTCGGTGTGAGCTCCTGGATGGAAGGCTGAGCAGAGTGATTTTCTGAGTGCAGGTAGGGCCCTGGTCCTCACTGAGTCCACGTTCCCCAGCTCATGAGACCGGCTCAGACTGTCTTGGTGAGCTGGGTAAGCTGCGACAACCTAGGTTTCCAAAGGAAGACAGAGAGCAGTGTGCCGCCTTGGGCTCTGCATGCAGAAGTGTTCTGAAGGGCCTACACGGCTGCTTGTTGCTCAGCAGGCAGAGAGGAGACGTGGGGGGGATCCGTGTGGTAGCATGGGAAACGGTGCGGAGGTCAGAGTGCTTGGAGTACTGAAAGCTATCCTCGCGTTCCATTAAAGCACAACAACGATGGAGACTTCATGGAAACCGAGGCACGCAGAGCTTGCCCGTTGGAAACTTAGGCACTACCCTGAGGCTCAGGGTGGACTTGCGCTTTCCCAGGAGGAACGAGGTCTGCGGGATTAACTCTCCTCCAGCGTGACAGGAACCCTGTTCATCGGTAGAAAGTGCTCGTTTGCTACGCAAGCGTACCTGCGGAGGCTATAACCTGGGCAACTTCAAGGTTTGGCAAGCAGCCCCTGAGACACTACAATCCAAGCTTCCAAAGGGAAAAGGCTGCTTTTGTCGGTAGAGCCAACCAACCCTTGTTAGCACCCAGCATAAGTACCTGCAGTACGGGAGCTGCGAAGGGAAACAAACGGGAAACACTGGGCAACTGAGAAGCTCCCCTCGACACTTGCAAGCAGCCTGTTTCTTTCGGGAAACATACTCGTTTCCTGCCCGGGCGTGCCTGCAGTGAGTAGAAGCTGGGCCATCCTAGGGTTTCGCAAACAGCTCCGAGGCTACAAGAATCCACCTTTCCAAAGGGGAAAAGACTGCTTTTTGAAGTGGGCCACCTATCCTAGTTCACAGCAAACATGAGTCCCTGCAGTAGTGGAGCTGCCGAGGGAGAGCATGGTGAAACACTGGCAACTTCGCTAAATATCTTTTACTGTGCAGGCTTCGAAGTGTGGCAAGATCCCTGAAGGAGGGCTGGCCTGAGCGAGGCCTAGTTGGCTCTTCCTCTTCCGTGGGCCTAGCAGGGTAAAGGAGGATGTGTGTTCTTTGCTCAGCTTGGACCTCACTTAGACCTCCTGCTAAACCAACGAGCCAGTCGGTGTGAGCTCCTGGATGGAAGGCTGAGCAGAGTGATTTTCTGAGTGCAGGTAGGGCCCTGGTCCTCACTGAGTCCACGTCTCCCAGCTCATGAGAACGGCTCAGACTGTCTTCGTGAGCTGGGGCAAGCTGCGACCACCTAGGTTTCCAAAGGAAGACAGAGATCAGTGTGCCGCCTTGGGTTCTGCATGCAAGAAGTGTTCCGAAGGGCCTACACGGCTGCTTGTTGCACAGCAGGCAGAGAGGAGACGTGGGGGGATCTGTGTGGTAGCATGGGAAATGGTGCGGAGGTCAGAGTGCTTGGAGTCCTGAAAGCTATCCTCGCGTTCCATTGAAGCACAACAACGATGGAGACCTCATGGAAACCGAGGCACGCAGAGCTTGCCCTGTGGAAACTTAGGCACTACCCTGAGGCTCAGGCTGGCCTTGCGTTTTCCCAGGAGGAACGAGGTCTGCGAGATTAACTCTCCTCCAGCGTGACAGGAACCCTGTTCCTCGGGTGAAAGTGCTCGTTTGCTACTCAAGCGTACCTCTGGAGGCTATAACCTGGGCAACTTCAAGGTTTGGCAAGCAGCCCCTGAGACACTACAATCCAAGCTTCCAAAAGGAAAAGGCTGCTTTTGTCGGAAGAGCCACCTACCCTTGTTAGCCCCCAGCATAAGTACCTGCAGGATGTCAGCTGCGAAGGGAAACAAACGGGACACACTGGGCACCTGAGAAGCTCCGCTCAACACTTGCAAGCAGCCTGTTTCTCTGGGGAAACATACTCGTTTCCTCTCCGGGCGTGCCTGCAGTGAGTAGAAGCTGGGACTTCCTAGGGTTTCGCAAACAGCTCCTAGGCTACAAAAATCCACATTTCCAATTGGGAAAAGACTGCTTTTTGAAGCAGGGCCACCTATCCTCGTTCACAGCAATCATGAGTCCCTACAGTAGTGGAGCTGCCGAGGTAGAGCATGGCGAAACCCTGGCAACTTCGCTAAGTATCTTTTACTGTGCAGGCTTCGAACTGTGGCAAGATCCCTGAAGGAGGGCTGGCCTGAGCGAGGCCTCGTAGTCTCTACCTCTTCCGGGGGCCTAGCAGGGTAAAGGAGGAATTGTGCTCTTGCTCAGCTTGGACTTCCCTTAGACGTCCTGCTAAACCAACGAGACAGCCGGTGTCAGTTCCTGGATGGAAGGCTGAGCAGAGTGATTTTCTGAGTGCAGGTAGGGCCCTGGTCCTCACTGAGTCCCCGTTCCCCAGCTCATGAAACCGGCTCAGACTGTCTTCGTGAGCTGGGTAAGCTCCGACAACCTAGGTTTCCAAAGGAAGACAGAGAGCAGTGTCCCGCCTTGGGCTCTGCATGCAAGAAGTGTTCTGAAGGGCCTACACGGCTGCTTGTTGCTCAGCAGGCAGAGAGGAGACGTGGGGGTATCCGTGTGGTAGCATGGGAAACGGTGCGGAGGTCAGAGTGCTTGGAGTCCTGAAAGCTATCCTCGCGTTCCATTAAAGCACAACAACGGTGGAGACCTCATGGAAACCGAGGCACGCAGAGCTTGCCCATTGGAAACTTAGGCACTACCCTGAGGCTCAGGGTGGACTTGCGCTTTCCCAGGAGGAACGAGGTCTGCGGGATTAACTCTCCTCCAGCGTGACAGGAACCCTGTTCATCGGTAGAAAGTGCTCGTTTGCTACGCAAGCGTACCTGCGGAGGCTATAACCTGGGCAACTTCAAGGTTTGGCAAGCAGCCCCTGAGACACTACAATCCAAGCTTCCAAAGGGAAAAGGCTGCTTTTGTCGGCAGAGCCAACCAACCCTTGTTAGCACCCAGCATAAGTACCTGCAGTACGGGAGCTGCGAAGGGAAACAAACGGGACACACTGGGCACCTGAAAAGCTCCCCTCGACACTTGCAAGCAGCCTGTTTCTCTGGGGAAACATACTCGTTTCCTGCCCGGGCGTGCCTGCAGTGAGTAGAAGCTGGGCCTTCCTAGGGTTTCGCAAACAGCTACCAAGCTACAAAAATCCACATTTCCAAAGGGGAAAAGACTGCTTTTGGAAGCAGGGACACCTATGCTAGTTCAAAGCAAACATGAGTCCCTGCAGTAGTGGAGCTGCCGAGGGAGAGCATGGCGAAACCCTGCCAACTTCGCTAAGTATCTTTTACTGTGCAGGCTTCGAACTGTGGCAAGATCCCTGAAGGAGGGCTGGCCTGAGCGAGGCCTAGTTGTCTCTACCTCTTCCGGGGGCCTAGCAGGGTAAAGGAGGAATTGTGCTCTTGCTCAGCTTGGACCTCACTTAGACGTCCTGCTAAACCAACGAGCCAGTCGGTTTGAGTTCCTGGATGGAAGGCTGAGCAGAGTGATTTTCTGAGTGCAGGTAGGGCCCTGGTCCTCACTGAGTCCCCGTTCCCCAGCTCATGAAACCGGCTCAGACTGTCTTCGTGAGCTGGGGCAAGCTGCGACCACCTAGGTTTCCAAAGGAAGACAGAGAGCAGTGTGCCGCCTTGGGTTCTGCATGCAAGAAGTGTTCCGAAGGGCCTACACGGCTGCTGCTTGCTCAGCAGGCAGAGAGGAGACGTGGGGGGGATCCGTGTGGTAGCATGGGAAACGGTGCGGAGGCCAGAGTGCTTGGAGTCCTGAAAGCTATCCTCGCGTTCCATTGAAGCACAACAACGATGGAGACCTCATGGAAACCGAGGCACGCAGAGCTTGCCCTGTGGAAACTTAGGCACTACCCTAAGGCTCAGGGTGGCCTTGCACTTTCCCAGGAGGAACGAGGTCTGCGGGATTAACTCTCCTCCAGCGTGAGCAGAGTGATTTTCTGAGTGCAGGTAGGGCCCTGGTCCTCACTGAGTCCACGTCTCCCAGCTCATGAGAACGGCTCAGACTGTCTTCGTGAGCTGGGGCAAGCTGCGACCACCTAGGTTTCCAAAGGAAGACAGAGAGCAGTGTGCCGCCTTGGGTTCTGCATGCAAGAAGTGTTCCGAAGGGCCTACACGGCTACTGCTTGCTCAGCAGGCAGAGAGGAGACGTGGGGGGGATCCGTGTGGTAGCATGGGAAACGGTGCGGAGGCCAGAGTGCTTGGAGTCCTGAAAGCTATCCTCGCGTTCCATTGAAGCACAACAACGGTGGAGACCTCATGGAAACCGAGGCACGCAGAGCTTGCACGGAGCAAACTTAGGCACTACCCTGAGGCTCAGGGTGGCCTTGCGCTTTCCCAGGAGGAAGGAGGTCTGCGGGATTAACTCTCCTCCAGCGTGACAGGAACCCTGTTCCTCAGGTGAAAGTGCTCGTTTGCTACTCAAGCGTACCTCTGGAGGCTATAACCTGGGCAACTTCAAGGTTTGGCAAGCAGCCCCTGAGACACTACAATCCAAGCTTCCAAAAGGAAAAGGCTGCTTTTGTCGGAAGAGTCACCTACCCTTGTTAGCCCCCAGCATAAGTACCTGCAGGATGTCAGCTGCGAAGGGAAACAAACGGGACACACTGGGCACCTGAGAAGCTCCGCTCGACACTTGCAAGCAGCCTGTTTCTCTGGGGAAACATACTCGTTTCCTCCCCGGGCGTGCCTGCCGTGAGTAGAAGCTGGGCCTTCCTAGGGTTTTGCAAACAGCTCCGAGGCTACAAGAATCCACATTTCCAAAGGGGAAAAGACTGCTTTTGGAAGTGGGCCACCTATCCTAGTTCACAGCAAACATGAGTCCCTGCAGTAGTGGAGCTACCGAGGGAGAGCATGGCGAAACCCTGGCAACTTCGCTAAATAACTTTTTCTGTGCAGGCTTCGAAGTGTGGCAAGATCCCTGAAGGAGGGCTGGCCTGAGCGAGGCCTAGTTGGCTCTACCTCTTCCGTGGGCCTAGCAGGGTAAAGGAGGAAGTGTGTTCTTTGCTCAGCTTGGACCTCACTTAGACGTCCTGCTAAACCAACGAGCCAGTCGGTGTGAGCTCCTGGATGGAAGGCTGAGCAGAGTGATTTTCTGAGTGCAGGTAGGGCCCTGGTCCTCACTGAGTCCACTTTCCCCAGCTCATGAGACCGGCTCAGACTGTCTTGGTGAGCTGGGTAAGCTGCGACAACCTAGGTTTCCAAAGGAAGACAGAGACCAGTGTGCCGCCTTGGGCTCTGCATGCAAGAAGGGTTCTGAAGGGCCTACACGGCTGCTTGTTGCTCAGCAGGCAGAGAGGAGACGTGGGGGGGATCCGTGTGGTAGCATGGGAAACGGTGCGGAGGTCAGAGTGCTTGGAGTCCTGAAAGCTATCCTCGCGTTCCATTGAAGCACAACAACGGTGGAGACCTCATGGAAACCGAGGCACGCAGAGCTTGCCCGTTGGAAACTTAGGCACTACCCTGAGGCTCAGGGTGGCCTTGCGCTTTCCCAGGAGGAAGGAGGTCTGCGGGATTAACTCTCCTCCAGCTTGACAGGAACCCTGTTCTTCGGTAGAAAGTGCTCGTTTGCTACGCAAGCGTACCTGCGGAGGCTATAACCTGGGCAACTTCAAGGTTTGGCAAGCAGCCCCTGAGACACTACAATCCAAGCTTCCAAAGGGAAAAGGCTGCTTTTGTCGGCAGAGCCAACCAACTCTTGTTAGCACCCAGCATAAGTACCTGCAGTACGGGAGCTGCGAAGGGAAACAAACGGGAAACACTGGGCACCTGAGAAGCTCCCCTCGACACTTGCAAGCAGCCTGTTTCTCTGGGGAAACATACTCGTTTCCTCCCCGGGCGTGCCTGCCGTGAGTAGTAGCTGGGCCTTCCTAGGGTTTTGCAAACAGCTCCGAGGCTACAAGAATCCACCTTTCCAAAGGGGAAAAGACTGCTTTTTGAAGTGGGCCCCCTATCCTAGTTCACAGCAAACATGAGTCCCTGCAGTAGTGGAGCTGCCGAGGGAGAGCATGGTGAAACCCTGGCAACTTCGCTAAGTATCTTTTACTGTGCAGGCTTCGAAGTGTGGCAAGATCCCTGAAGGAGGGCTGGCCTGAGCGAGGCCTAGTTGGCTCTACCTCTTCCGTGGGCCTAGCAGGGTAAAGGAGGAAGTGTGTTCTTTGCTCAGCTTGGACCTCACTTAGACGTCCTGCTAAACCAACGAGCCAGTCGGTGTGAGCTCCTGGATGGAAGGCTGAGCAGAGTGATTTTCTGAGTGCAGGTAGGGCCCTGGTCCTCACTGAGTCCCCGTTCCCCAGCTCATGAAACCGGCTCAGACTGTCTTCGTGAGCTGGGTAAGCTCCGACAACCTAGGTTTCCAAAGGAAGACAGAGAGCAGTGTGCCGCCTTGGGCTCTGCATGCAAGAAGTGGTCTGAAGGGCCTACACGGCTGCTTGTTGCTCAGCAGGCAGAGAGGAGACGTGGGAGGGATCCGTGTGGTAACATGGGAAACGGTGCGGAGGCCAGAGTGCTTGGAGTCCTGAAAGCTATCCTCGCGTTCCACTGAAGCACAACAACGGTGGAGACCTCATGGAAACCGAGGCACGCAGAGCTTGCACGGAGCAAACTTAGGCACTACCCTGAGGCTCAGGGTGGCCTTGCGCTTTCCCAGGAGGAACGAGGTCTGCAGGATTAACTCTCCTGTAGCGTGATAGGAACGCTGTTCATCGGGTGAAAGTGCTCGTTTGCTACGCAAGCGTACCTACGGAGGCTATAACCTGGTCAACTTCAAGTTTTGGCAAGCAGCCCCTGAGACACTACAATCCAAGCTTCCAAAGGGAAAAGGCTGCTTTTGTCGGCAGAGCCAACGAACCCTTGTTAGCACCCAGCATAAGTACCTGCAGTACGGGAGCTGCGAAGGGAAACAAACGGGACACACTGGGCACCTGAGAAGCTCCCCTCGACACTTGCAAGCAGCCTGTTTCTCTGGGGAAACATACTCGTTTCCTCCCCGGGCGTGCCTGCAGTGAGTAAAAGCTGGGCCTTTCTATGGTTTCGCAAACAGCTCCTAGGCTACAAGAATCCACCTTTCCAAAGGGGAAAAGACTGCTTTTTGAAGTGGGCCACCTATCCTAGTTCACAGCAAACATGAGTCCCTGCAGTAGTGGAGCTGCCGAGGGAGAGCATGGTGAAACCCTGGCAACTTCGCTAAGTATCTTTTACTGTGCAGGCTTCGAAGTGTGGCAAGATCCCTGAAGGAGGGCTGGCCTGAGCGAGGCCTAGTTGGCTCTACCTCTTCCGTGGGCCTAGCAGGGTAAAGGAGGAAGTGTGTTCTTTGCTCAGCTTGGACCTCACTTAGACCTCCTGCTAAACCAACGAGCCAGTCGGTGTGAGCTCCTGGATGGAAGGCTGAGCAGAGTGATTTTCTGAGTGCAGGTAGGGCCCTGGTCCTACTGAGTCCACGTTCCCCAGCTCATGAGACCGGCTCAGACTGTCTTGGTGAGCTGGGTAAGCTGCGACCACCTAGGTTTCCAAAGGAAGACAGAGAGCAGTGTGCCGCCTTGGCCTCTGCATGCAGAAGTGTTCTGAAGGGCCTACACGGCTGCTTGTTGCTCAGCAGGCAGAGAGGAGACGTGGGGGGGATCCGTGTGGTAGCATGGGAAATGGTGCGGAGGTCAGAGTGCTTGGAGTCCTGAAAGCTATCCTCGCGTTCCATTGAAGCACAACAACGGTGGAGACCTCATGGAAACCGAGTCACGCAGAGCTTGCCCGTTGGAAACTTAGGCACTACCCTGAGGCTCAGGGTGGCCTTGCGCTTTCCCAGGAGGAACGAGGTCTGCGGGATTAACTCTCCTCCAGCGTGACAGGAACCCTGTTCTTCGGTAGAAAGTGCTCGTTTGCTACGCAAGCGTACCTGCGGAGGCTATAACCTGGGCAACTTCAAGGTTTGGCAAGCAGCCCCTGAGACACTACAATCCAAGCTTCCAAAGGGAAAAGGCTGCTTTTGTCGGCAGAGCCAACCAACTCTTGTTAGCACCCAGCATAAGTACCTGCAGTACGGGAGCTGCGAAGGGAAACAAACGGGACACACTGGGCACCTGAGAAGCTCTTCTCGACACTTGCAAGCAGCCTGTTTCTCTGGGGAAACATACTCGTTTCCTGCCCGGGCGTGCCTGCAGTGAGTAGAAGCTGGGACTTCCTAGGGTTTCGCAAACAGCTCCTAGGCTACAAAAATCCACTATTCCAAAGGGGAAAAGACTGCTTTTTGAAGCAGGGCCACCTATCCTAGTTCACAGCAAACATGAGTCCCTGCAGTAGTGGAGCTGCCGAGGGAGAGCATGGCGAAACCCTGGCAACTCCGCTAAGTATCTTTTACTGTGCAGGCTTCGAAGTGTAGCAAGATCCCTGAAGGAGGGCTGGCCTGAGCGAGGCCTAGTTGGCCCTACCTCTTCCGTGGGCCTAGCAGGGTAAAGGAGGAAGTGTGCTCTTTGCTCAGCTTGGACCTCACTTAGACGTCCTGCTAAACCAACGAGCCAGTCGGTTTGAGCTCCTGGATGGAACGCTGAGCAGAGTGATTTTCTGAGTGCAGGTAGGGCCCTGGTCCTCACTGAGTCCACTTTCCCCATCTCATGAGAGCGGCTCAGACTGTCTTGGTGAGCTGGGTAAGCTGCGACAACCTAGGTTTCCAAAGGAAGACAGAGAGCAGTGTGCCGCCTTGGGCTCTGCATGCAAGAAGGGTTCTGAAGGGCCTACACGGCTGCTTGTTGCTCAGCAGGCAGAGAGGAGACGTGGGGGGGATCCGTGTGGTAGCATGGGAAACGGTGCGGAGGTCAGAGTGCTTGGAGTCCTGAAAGCTATCCTCGCGTTCCATTGAAGCACAACAACGGTGGAGACCTCATGGAAACCGAGGCACGCAGAGCTTGCCCGTTGGAAACTTAGGCACTACCCTGAGGCTCAGGGTGGCCTTGCGCTTTCCCAGGAGGAAGGAGGTCTGCGGGATTAACTCTCCTCCAGCTTGACAGGAACCCTGTTCTTCGGTAGAAAGTGCTCGTTTGCTACGCAAGCGTACCTGCGGAGGCTATAACCTGGGCAACTTCAAGGTTTGGCAAGCAGCCCCTGAGACACTACAATCCAAGCTTCCAAAGGGAAAAGGCTGCTTTTGTCGGCAGAGCCAACCAACTCTTGTTAGCACCCAGCATAAGTACCTGCAGTACGGGAGCTGCGAAGGGAAACAAACGGGAAACACTGGGCACCTGAGAAGCTCCCCTCGACACTTGCAAGCAGCCTGTTTCTCTGGGGAAACATACTCGTTTCCTCCCCGGGCGTGCCTGCCGTGAGTAGTAGCTGGGCCTTCCTAGGGTTTTGCAAACAGCTCCGAGGCTACAAGAATCCACATTTCCAAAGGGGAAAAGACTGCTTTTTGAAGTGGGCCACCTATCCTAGTTCACAGCAAACATGAGTCCCTGCAGTAGTGGAGCTGCCGAGGGAGAGCATGGTGAAACCCTGGCAACTTCGCTAAGTATCTTTTACTGTGCAGGCTTCGAAGTGTGGCAAGATCCCTGAAGGAGGGCTGGCCTGAGCGAGGCCTAGTTGGCTCTACCTCTTCCGTGGGCCTAGCAGGGTAAAGGAGGAAGTGTGTTCTTTGCTCAGCTTGGACCTCACTTAGACGTCCTGCTAAACCAACGAGCCAGTCGGTGTGAGCTCCTGGATGGAAGGCTGAGCAGAGTGATTTTCTGAGTGCAGGTAGGGCCCTGGTCCTCACTGAGTCCCCGTTCCCCAGCTCATGAAACCGGCTCAGACTGTCTTCGTGAGCTGGGTAAGCTCCGACAACCTAGGTTTCCAAAGGAAGACAGAGAGCAGTGTGCCGCCTTGGGCTCTGCATGCAAGAAGTGGTCTGAAGGGCCTACATGGCTGCTTGTTGCTCAGCAGGCAGAGAGGAGACGTGGGAGGGATCCGTGTGGTAACATGGGAATCGGTGCGGAGGCCAGAGTGCTTGGAGTCCTGAAAGCTATCCTCGCGTTCCACTGAAGCACAACAACGGTGGAGACCTCATGGAAACCGAGGCACGCAGAGCTTGCACGGAGCAAACTTAGGCACTACCCTGAGGCTCAGGGTGGCCTTGCGCTTTCCCAGGAGGAACGAGGTCTGCAGGATTAACTCTCCTGTAGCGTGATAGGAACGCTGTTCATCAGGTGAAAGTGCTCGTTTGCTACGCAACCGTACCTACGGAGGCTATAACCTGGTCAACTTCAAGTTTTGGCAAGCAGCCCCTGAGACACTACAATCCAAGCTTCCAAAGGGAAAAGGCTGCTTTTGTCGGCAGAGCCAACGAACCCTTGTTAGCACCCAGCATACGTACCTGCAGGATGTCAGCTGCGAAGGGAAACAAACGGGACACACTGGGCACCTGAGAAGCTCCGCTCGACACTTGCAAGCAGCCTGTTTCTCTGGGGAAACATACTCGTTTCCTCCCCGGGCGTGCCTGCCGTGAGTAGAAGCTGGGTCTTCCTAGGGTTTTGCAAACAACTCCGAGGCTACAAGAATCCACATTTCCAAAGGGGAAAAGACTGCTTTTTGAAGTGGGCCCCCTATCCTAGTTCACAGCAAACATGAGTCCCTGCAGTAGTGGAGCTGCCGAGGGAGAATGGCGAAACCCTGGCAACTTCGCTAAATAACTTTTACTGTGCAGGCTTCGAACTGCGGCAAGATCCCTGAAGGAGGGCTGGCCTGAGCGAGGCCTAGTTGGCTCTACCTCTTCCGTGGGCCTAGCAGGGTAAAGGAGGAAGTGTGTTCTTTGCTCAGCTTGGACCTCACTTAGACGTCCTGCTAAACCAACGAGCCAGTCGGTGTGAGCTCCTGGATGGAAGGCTGAGCAGAGTGATTTTCTGAGTGCAGGTAGGGCCCTGGTCCTCACTGAGTCCACGTTCCCCAGCTCATGAGACCGGCTCAGACTGTCTTGGTGAGCTGGGTAAGCTGCGACAACCTAGGTTTCCAAAGGAAGACAGAGAGCAGTGTGCCGCCTTGGGCTCTGCATGCAAGAAGGGTTCTGAAGGGCCTACACGGCTGCTTGTTGCTCAGCAGGCAGAGAGGAGACGTGGGGGGGATCCGTGTGGTAGCATGGGAAACGGTGCGGAGGTCAGAGTGCTTGGAGTCCTGAAAGCTATCCTCGCGTTCCATTGAAGCACAACAACGGTGGAGACCTCATGGAAACCGAGGCACGCAGAGCTTGCCCGTTGGAAACTTAGGCACTACCCTGAGGCTCAGGGTGGCCTTGCGCTTTCCCAGGAGGAAGGAGGTCTGCGGGATTAACTCTCCTCCAGCTTGACAGGAACCCTGTTCTTCGGTAGAAAGTGCTCGTTTGCTACGCAAGCGTACCTGCGGAGGCTATAACCTGGGCAACTTCAAGGTTTGGCAAGCAGCCCCTGAGACACTACAATCCAAGCTTCCAAAGGGAAAAGGCTGCTTTTGTCGGCAGAGCCAACCAACTCTTGTTAGCACCCAGCATAAGTACCTGCAGTACGGGAGCTGCGAAGGGAAACAAACGGGAAACACTGGGCACCTGAGAAGCTCCCCTCGACACTTGCAAGCAGCCTGTTTCTCTGGGGAAACATACTCGTTTCCTCCCCGGGCGTGCCTGCCGTGAGTAGTAGCTGGGCCTTCCTAGGGTTTTGCAAACAGCTCCGAGGCTACAAGAATCCACATTTCCAAAGGGGAAAAGACTGCTTTTTGAAGTGGGCCACCTATCCTAGTTCACAGCAAACATGAGTCCCTGCAGTAGTGGAGCTGCCGAGGGAGAATGGCGAAACCCTGGCAACTTCGCTAAATAACTTTTACTGTGCAGGCTTCGAACTGTGGCAAGATCCCTGAAGGAGGGCTGGCCTGAGCGAGGCCTAGTTGGCTCTACCTCTTCCGTGGGCCTAGCAGGGTAAAGGAGGAAGTGTGTTCTTTGCTCAGCTTGGACCTCACTTAGACGTCTTGCTAAACCAACGAGCCAGTCGGTGTGAGCTCCTGGATGGAAGGCTGAGCAGAGTGATTTTCTGAGTGCAGGTAGGGCCCTGGTCCTCACTGAGTCCCCGTTCCCCAGCTCATGAAACCGGCTCAGACTGTCTTCGTGAGCTGGGTAAGCTCCGACAACCTAGGTTTCCAAAGGAAGACAGAGAGCAGTGTGCCGCCTTGGGCTCTGCATGCAAGAAGTGGTCTGAAGGGCCTACACGGCTGCTTGTTGCTCAGCAGGCAGAGAGGAGACGTTTGAGGGATCCGTGTGGTAACATGGGAAACGGTGCGGAGGCCAGAGTGCTTGGAGTCCTGAAAGCTATCCTCGCGTTCCACTGAAGCACAACAACGGTGGAGACCTCATGGAAACCGAGGCACGCAGAGCTTGCACGGAGCAAACTTAGGCACTACCCTGAGGCTCAGGGTGGCCTTGCGCTTTCCCAGGAGGAACGAGGTCTGCAGGATTAACTCTCCTGTAGCGTGATAGGAACGCTGTTCATCGGGTGAAAGTGCTCGTTTGCTACGCAAGCGTACCTACGGAGGCTATAACCTGGTCAACTTCAAGTTTTGGCAAGCAGCCCCTGAGACACTACAATCCAAGCTTCCAAAGGGAAAAGGCTGCTTTTGTCGGCAGAGCCAACGAACCCTTGTTAGCACCCAGCATAAGTACCTGCAGTACGGGAGCTGCGAAGGGAAACAAACGGGACACACTGGGCACCTGAGAAGCTCCCCTCGACACTTGCAAGCAGCCTGTTTCTCTGGGGAAACATACTCGTTTCCTCCCCGGGCGTGCCTGCAGTGAGTAAAAGCTGGGCCTTTCTATGGTTTCGCAAACAGCTCCTAGGCTACAAGAATCCACCTTTCCAAAGGGGAAAAGACTGCTTTTTGAAGTGGGCCACCTATCCTAGTTCACAGCAAACATGAGTCCCTGCAGTAGTGGAGCTGCCGAGGGAGAGCATGGTGAAACCCTGGCAACTTCGCTAAGTATCTTTTACTGTGCAGGCTTCGAAGTGTGGCAAGATCCCTGAAGGAGGGCTGGCCTGAGCGAGGCCTAGTTGGCTCTACCTCTTCCGTGGGCCTAGCAGGGTAAAGGAGGAAGTGTGTTCTTTGCTCAGCTTGGACCTCACTTAGACCTCCTGCTAAACCAACGAGCCAGTCGGTGTGAGCTCCTGGATGGAAGGCTGAGCAGAGTGATTTTCTGAGTGCAGGTAGGGCCCTGGTCCTACTGAGTCCACGTTCCCCAGCTCATGAGACCGGCTCAGACTGTCTTGGTGAGCTGGGTAAGCTGCGACAACCTAGGTTTCCAAAGGAAGACAGAGAGCAGTGTGCCGCCTTGGCCTCTGCATGCAGAAGTGTTCTGAAGGGCCTACACGGCTGCTTGTTGCTCAGCAGGCAGAGAGGAGACGTGGGGGGGATCCGTGTGGTAGCATGGGAAACGGTGCGGAGGTCAGAGTGCTTGGAGTCCTGAAAGCTATCCTCGCGTTCCATTAAAGCACAACAACGGTGGAGACCTCATGGAAACCGAGGCACGCAGAGCTTGCCCGTTGGAAACTTAGGCACTACCCTGAGGCTCAGGGTGGACTTGCGCTTTCCCAGGAGGAACGAGGTCTGCGGGATTAACTCTCCTCCAGCGTGACAGGAACCCTGTTCATCGGTAGAAAGTGCTCGTTTGCTACGCAAGCGTACCTGCGGAGGCTATAACCTGGGCAACTTCAAGGTTTGGCAAGCAGCCCCTGAGACACTACAATCCAAGCTTCCAAAAGGAAAAGGCTGCTTTTGTCGGAAGAGCCACCTACCCTTGTTAGCCCCCAGCATACGTACCTGCAGGATGTCAGCTGCGAAGGGAAACAAACGGGACACACTGGGCACCTGAGAAGCTCCGCTCGACACTTGCAAGCAGCCTGTTTCTCTGGGGAAACATACTCGTTTCCTCCCCGGGCGTGCCTGCCGTGAGTAGAAGCTGGGCCTTCCTAGGGTTTTGCAAACAACTCCGAGGCTACAAGAATCCACATTTCCAAAGGGGAAAAGACTGCTTTTTGAAGTGGGCCACCTATCCTAGTTCACAGCAAACATGAGTCCCTGCAGTAGTGGAGCTGCCGAGGGAGAATGGCGAAACCCTGGCAACTTCGCTAAATAACTTTTACTGTGCAGGCTTCGAACTTTGGCAAGATCCCTGAAGGAGGGCTGGCCTGAGCGAGGCCTAGTTGGCTCTACCTCTTCCGTGGGCCTAGCAGGGTAAAGGAGGAAGTGTGTTCTTTGCTCAGCTTGGACCTCACTTAGACGTCTTGCTAAACCAACGAGCCAGTCGGTGTGAGCTCCTGGATGGAAGGCTGAGCAGAGTGATTTTCTGAGTGCAGGTAGGGCCCTGGTCCTCCCTGAGTCCACGTTCCCCAGCTCATGAGACCGGCTCAGACTGTCTTGGTGAGCTGGGTAAGCTGCGACAACCTAGGTTTCCAAAGGAAGACAGAGAGCAGTGTGCCGCCTTGGGCTCTGCATGCAGAAGTGTTCTGAAGGGCCTACACGGCTGCTTGTTGCTCAGCAGGCAGAGAGGAGACGTGGGGGGGATCCGTGTGGTAGCATGGGAAACGGTGCGGAGGTCAGAGTGCTTGGAGTACTGAAAGCTATCCTCGCGTTCCATTAAAGCACAACAACGGTGGAGACTTCATGGAAACAGAGGCACGCAGAGCTTGCCCGTTGGAAACTTAGGCACTACCCTGAGGCTCAGGGTGGACTTGCGCTTTCCCAGGAGGAACGAGGTCTGCGGGATTAACTCTCCTCCAGCGTGACAGGAACCCTGTTCATCGGTAGAAAGTGCTCGTTTGCTACGCAAGCGTACCTGCGGAGGCTATAACCTGGGCAACTTCAAGGTTTGGCAAGCAGCCCCTGAGACACTACAATCCAAGCTTCCAAAGGGAAAAGGCTGCTTTTGTCGGCAGAGCCAACCAACCCTTGTTAGCACCCAGCATAAGTACCTGCAGTACGGGAGCTGCGAAGGGAAACAAACGGGACACACTGGGCACCTGAGAAGCTCTTCTCGACACTTGCAAGCAGCCTGTTTCTCTGGGGAAACATACTCGTTTCCTGCCCGGGCGTGCCTGCAGTGAGTAGAAGCTGGGACTTCCTAGGGTTTCGCAAACAGCTCCTAGGCTACAAAAATCCACATTTCCAAAGGGGAAAAGACTGCTTTTTGAAGCAGGGCCACCTATCCTAGTTCACAGCAAACATGAGTCCCTGCAGTAGTGGAGCTGCCGAGGGAGAGCATGGCGAAACCCTGGCAACTCCGCTAAGTATCTTTTACTGTGCAGGCTTCGAAGTGTGGCAAGATCCCTGAAGGAGGGCTGGCCTGAGCGAGGCCTAGTTGGCCCTACCTCTTCCGTGGGCCTAGCAGGGTAAAGGAGGAAGTGTGCTCTTTGCTCAGCTTGGACCTCACTTAGACGTCCTGCTAAACCAACGAGCCAGTCGGTTTGAGCTCCTGGATGGAACGCTGAGCAGAGTGATTTTCTGAGTGCAGGTAGGGCCCTGGTCCTCACTGAGTCCACTTTCCCCATCTCATGAGAGCGGCTCAGACTGTCTTGGTGAGCTGGGTAAGCTGCGACAACCTAGGTTTCCAAAGGAAGACAGAGAGCAGTGTGCCGCCTTGGGCTCTGCATGCAAGAAGGGTTCTGAAGGGCCTACACGGCTGCTTGTTGCTCAGCAGGCAGAGAGGAGACGTGGGGGGGATCCGTGTGGTAGCATGGGAAACGGTGCGGAGGTCAGAGTGCTTGGAGTCCTGAAAGCTATCCTCGCGTTCCATTGAAGCACAACAACGGTGGAGACCTCATGGAAACCGAGGCACGCAGAGCTTGCCCGTTGGAAACTTAGGCACTACCCTGAGGCTCAGGGTGGACTTGCGCTTTCCCAGGAGGAACGAGGTCTGCGGGATTAACTCTCCTCCAGCGTGACAGGAACCCTGTTCATCGGTAGAAAGTGCTCGTTTGCTACGCAAGCGTACCTGCGGAGGCTATAACCTGGGCAACTTCAAGGTTTGGCAAGCAGCCCCTGAGACACTACAATCCAAGCTTCCAAAGGGAAAAGGCTGCTTTTGTCGGCAGAGCCAACCAACTCTTGTTAGCACCCAGCATAAGTACCTGCAGTACGGGAGCTGCGAAGGGAAACAAACGGGACACACTGGGCACCTGAGAAGCTCTTCTCGACACTTGCAAGCAGCCTGTTTCTCTGGGGAAACATACTCGTTTCCTGCCCGGGCGTGCCTGCAGTGAGTAGAAGCTGGGACTTCCTAGGGTTTCGCAAACAGCTCCTAGGCTACAAAAATCCACATTTCCAAAGGGGAAAAGACTGCTTTTTGAAGCAGGGCCACCTATCCTAGTTCACAGCAAACATGAGTCCCTGCAGTAGTGGCGCTGCCGAGGGAGAGCATGGCGAAACCCTGGCAACTCCGCTAAGTATCTTTTACTGTGCAGGCTTCGAAGTGTAGCAAGATCCCTGAAGGAGGGCTGGCCTGAGCGAGGCCTAGTTGGCCCTACCTCTTCCGTGGGCCTAGCAGGGTAAAGGAGGAAGTGTGCTCTTTGCTCAGCTTGGACCTCACTTAGACGTCCTGCTAAACCAACGAGCCAGTCGGTTTGAGCTCCTGGATGGAACGCTGAGCAGAGTGATTTTCTGAGTGCAGGTAGGGCCCTGGTCCTCACTGAGTCCACTTTCCCCATCTCATGAGAGCGGCTCAGACTGTCTTGGTGAGCTGGGTAAGCTGCGACAACCTAGGTTTCCAAAGGAAGACAGAGAGCAGTGTGCCGCCTTGGGCTCTGCATGCAAGAAGGGCTCTGAAGGGCCTACACGGCTACTTGTTGCTCAGCAGGCAGAGAGGAGACGTGGGGGGAATCCGTGTGGTAGCATGGGAAACGGTGCGGAGGTCAGAGTGCTTGGAGTCCTGAAAGCTATCCTCGCGTTCCATTGAAGCACAACAACGGTGGAGACCTCATGGAAACCGAGGCACGCAGAGCTTGCCCGTTGGAAACTTAGGCACTACCCTGAGGCTCAGGGTGGCCTTGCGCTTTCCCAGGAGGAAGGAGGTCTGCGGGATTAACTCTCCTCCAGCTTGACAGGAACCCTGTTCTTCGGTAGAAAGTGCTCGTTTGCTACGCAAGCGTACCTGCGGAGGCTATAACCTGGGCAACTTCAAGGTTTGGCAAGCAGCCCCTGAGACACTACAATCCAAGCTTCCAAAGGGAAAAGGCTGCTTTTGTCGGCAGAGCCAACCAACTCTTGTTAGCACCCAGCATAAGTACCTGCAGTACGGGAGCTGCGAAGGGAAACAAACGGGAAACACTGGGCACCTGAGAAGCTCCCCTCGACACTTGCAAGCAGCCTGTTTCTCTGGGGAAACATACTCGTTTCCTCCCCGGGCGTGCCTGCCGTGATTAGTAGCTGGGCCTTCCTAGGGTTTTGCAAACAGCTCCGAGGCTACAAGAATCCACATTTCCAAAGGGGAAAAGACTGCTTTTTGAAGTGGGCCACCTATCCTAGTTCACAGCAAACATGAGTCCCTGCAGTAGTGGAGCTGCCGAGGGAGAATGGCGAAACCCTGGCAACTTCGCTAAATAACTTTTACTGTGCAGGCTTCGAACTGTGGCAAGATCCCTGAAGGAGGGCTGGCCTGAGCGAGGCCTAGTTGGCTCTACCTCTTCCGTGGGCCTAGCAGGGTAAAGGAGGAAGTGTGTTCTTTGCTCAGCTTGGACCTCACTTAGACGTCTTGCTAAACCAACGAGCCAGTCGGTGTGAGCTCCTGGATGGAAGGCTGAGCAGAGTGATTTTCTGAGTGCAGGTAGGGCCCTGGTCCTCACTGAGTCCCCGTTCCCCAGCTCATGAAACCGGCTCAGACTGTCTTCGTGAGCTGGGTAAGCTCCGACAACCTAGGTTTCCAAAGGAAGACAGAGAGCAGTGTGCCGCCTTGGGCTCTGCATGCAAGAAGTGGTCTGAAGGGCCTACACGGCTGCTTGTTGCTCAGCAGGCAGAGAGGAGACGTGGGAGGGATCCGTGTGGTAACATGGGAAACGGTGCGGAGGCCAGAGTGCTTGGAGTCCTGAAAGCTATCCTCGCGTTCCACTGAAGCACAACAACGGTGGAGACCTCATGGAAACCGAGGCACGCAGAGCTTGCACGGAGCAAACTTAGGCACTACCCTGAGGCTCAGGGTGGCCTTGCGCTTTCCCAGGAGGAACGAGGTCCGCAGGATTAACTCTCCTGTAGCGTGATAGGAACGCTGTTCATCGGGTGAAAGTGCTCGTTTGCTACGCAAGCGTACCTACGGAGGCTATAACCTGGTCAACTTCAAGTTTTGGCAAGCAGCCCCTGAGACACTACAATCCAAGCTTCCAAAGGGAAAAGGCTGCTTTTGTCGGCAGAGCCAACGAACCCTTGTTAGCACCCAGCATAAGTACCTGCAGTACGGGAGCTGCGAAGGGAAACAAACGGGACACACTGGGCACCTGAGAAGCTCCCCTCGACACTTGCAAGCAGCCTGTTTCTCTGGGGAAACATACTCGTTTCCTCCCCGGGCGTGCCTGCAGTGAGTAAAAGCTGGGCCTTTCTATGGTTTCGCAAACAGCTCCTAGGCTACAAGAATCCACCTTTCCAAAGGGGAAAAGACTGCTTTTTGAAGTGGGCCACCTATCCTAGTTCACAGCAAACATGAGTCCCTGCAGTAGTGGAGCTGCCGAGGGAGAGCATGGTGAAACCCTGGCAACTTCGCTAAGTATCTTTTACTGTGCAGGCTTCGAAGTGTGGCAAGATCCCTGAAGGAGGGCTGGCCTGAGCGAGGCCTAGTTGGCTCTACCTCTTCCGTGGGCCTAGCAGGGTAAAGGAGGAAGTGTGTTCTTTGCTCAGCTTGGACCTCACTTAGACCTCCTGCTAAACCAACGATCCAGTCGGTGTGAGCTCCTGGATGGAAGGCTGAGCAGAGTGATTTTCTGAGTGCAGGTAGGGCCCTGGTCCTACTGAGTCCACGTTCCCCAGCTCATGAGACCGGCTCAGACTGTCTTGGTGAGCTGGGTAAGCTGCGACAACCTAGGTTTCCAAAGGAAGACAGAGAGCAGTGTGCCGCCTTGGCCTCTGCATGCAGAAGTGTTCTGAAGGGCCTACACGGCTGCTTGTTGCTCAGCAGGCAGAGAGGAGACGTGGGGGGGATCCGTGTGGTAGCATGGGAAACGGTGCGGAGGTCAGAGTGCTTGGAGTCCTGAAAGCTATCCTCGCGTTCCATTAAAGCACAACAACGGTGGAGACCTCATGGAAACCGAGGCACGCAGAGCTTGCCCGTTGGAAACTTAGGCACTACCCTGAGGCTCAGGGTGGCCTTGCGCTTTCCCAGGAGGAAGGAGGTCTGCGGGATTAACTCTCCTCCAGCGTGACAGGAACCCTGTTCATCGGTAGAAAGTGCTCGTTTGCTACGCAAGCGTACCTGCGGAGGCTATAACCTGGGCAACTTCAAGGTTTGGCAAGCAGCCCCTGAGACACTACAATCCAAGCTTCCAAAAGGAAAAGGCTGCTTTTGTCGGAAGAGCCACCTACCCTTGTTAGCCCCCAGCATACGTACCTGCAGGATGTCAGCTGCGAAGGGAAACAAACGGGACACACTGGGCACCTGAGAAGCTCCGCTCGACACTTGCAAGCAGCCTGTTTCTCTGGGGAAACATACTCGTTTCCTCCCCGGGCGTGCCTGCCGTGAGTAGAAGCTGGGCCTTCCTAGGGTTTTGCAAACAACTCCGAGGCTACAAGAATCCACATTTCCAAAGGGGAAAAGACTGCTTTTTGAAGTGGGCCACCTATCCTAGTTCACAGCAAACATGAGTCCCTGCAGTAGTGGAGCTGCCGAGGGAGAATGGCGAAACCCTGGCAACTTCGCTAAATAACTTTTACTGTGCAGGCTTCGAACTTTGGCAAGATCGCTGAAGGAGGGCTGGCCTGAGCGAGGCCTAGTTGGCTCTACCTCTTCCGTGGGCCTAGCAGGGTAAAGGAGGAAGTGTGTTCTTTGCTCAGCTTGGACCTCACTTAGACGTCTTGCTAAACCAACGAGCCAGTCGGTGTGAGCTCCTGGATGGAAGGCTGAGCAGAGTGATTTTCTGAGTGCAGGTAGGGCCCTGGTCCTCCCTGAGTCCACGTTCCCCAGCTCATGAGACCGGCTCAGACTGTCTTGGTGAGCTGGGTAAGCTGCGACAACCTAGGTTTCCAAAGGAAGACAGAGAGCAGTGTGCCGCCTTGGGCTCTGCATGCAGAAGTGTTCTGAAGGGCCTACACGGCTGCTTGTTGCTCAGCAGGCAGAGAGGAGACGTGGGGGGGATCCGTGTGGTAGCATGGGAAACGGGGCGGAGGTCAGAGTGCTTGGAGTACTGAAAGCTATCCTCGCGTTCCATTAAAGCACAACAACGGTGGAGACTTCATGGAAACAGAGGCACGCAGAGCTTGCCCGTTGGAAACTTAGGCACTACCCTGAGGCTCAGGGTGGACTTGCGCTTTCCCAGGAGGAACGAGGTCTGCGGGATTAACTCTCCTCCAGCGTGACAGGAACCCTGTTCATCGGTAGAAAGTGCTCGTTTGCTACGCAAGCGTACCTGCGGAGGCTATAACCTGGGCAACTTCAAGGTTTGGCAAGCAGCCCCTGAGACACTACAATCCAAGCTTCCAAAGGGAAAAGGCTGCTTTTGTCGGCAGAGCCAACCAACCCTTGTTAGCACCCAGCATAAGTACCTGCAGTACGGGAGCTGCGAAGGGAAACAAACGGGACACACTGGGCACCTGAGAAGCTCTTCTCGACACTTGCAAGCAGCCTGTTTCTCTGGGGAAACATACTCGTTTCCTGCCCGGGCGTGCCTGCAGTGAGTAGAAGCTGGGACTTCCTAGGGTTTCGCAAACAGCTCCTAGGCTACAAAAATCCACATTTCCAAAGGGGAAAAGACTGCTTTTTGAAGCAGGGCCACCTATCCTAGTTCACAGCAAACATGAGTCCCTGCAGTAGTGGAGCTGCCGAGGGAGAGCATGGCGAAACCCTGGCAACTCCGCTAAGTATCTTTTACTGTGCAGGCTTCGAAGTGTGGCAAGATCCCTGAAGGAGGGCTGGCCTGAGCGAGGCCTAGTTGGCCCTACCTCTTCCGTGGGCCTAGCAGGGTAAAGGAGGAAGTGTGCTCTTTGCTCAGCTTGGACCTCACTTAGACGTCCTGCTAAACCAACGAGCCAGTCGGTTTGAGCTCCTGGATGGAACGCTGAGCAGAGTGATTTTCTGAGTGCAGGTAGGGCCCTGGTCCTCACTGAGTCCACTTTCCCCATCTCATGAGAGCGGCTCAGACTGTCTTGGTGAGCTGGGTAAGCTGCGACAACCTAGGTTTCCAAAGGAAGACAGAGAGCAGTGTGCCGCCTTGGGCTCTGCATGCAAGAAGGGTTCTGAAGGGCCTACACGGCTGCTTGTTGCTCAGCAGGCAGAGAGGAGACGTGGGGGGGATCCGTGTGGTAGCATGGGAAACGGTGCGGAGGTCAGAGTGCTTGGAGTCCTGAAAGCTATCCTCGCGTTCCATTGAAGCACAACAACGGTGGAGACCTCATGGAAACCGAGGCACGCAGAGCTTGCCCGTTGGAAACTTAGGCACTACCCTGAGGCTCAGGGTGGCCTTGCGCTTTCCCAGGAGGAAGGAGGTCTGCGGGATTAACTCTCCTCCAGCTTGACAGGAACCCTGTTCTTCGGTAGAAAGTGCTCGTTTGCTACGCAAGCGTACCTGCGGAGGCTATAACCTGGGCAACTTCAAGGTTTGGCAAGCAGCCCCTGAGACACTACAATCCAAGCTTCCAAAGGGAAAAGGCTGCTTTTGTCGGCAGAGCCAACCAACTCTTGTTAGCACCCAGCATAAGTACCTGCAGTACGGGAGCTGCGAAGGGAAACAAACGGGAAACACTGGGCACCTGAGAAGCTCCCCTCGACACTTGCAAGCAGCCTGTTTCTCTGGGGAAACATACTCGTTTCCTCCCCGGGCGTGCCTGCCGTGAGTAGTAGCTGGGCCTTCCTAGGGTTTTGCAAACAGCTACGAGGCTACAAGAATCCACATTTCCAAAGGGGAAAAGACTGCTTTTTGAAGTGGGCCACCTATCCTAGTTCACAGCAAACATGAGTCTCTGCAGTAGTGGAGCTGCCGAGGGAGAGCATGGTGAAACCCTGGCAACTTCGCTAAGTATCTTTTACTGTGCAGGCTTCGAAGTGTGGCAAGATCCCTGAAGGAGGGCTGGCCTGAGCGAGGCCTAGTTGGCTCTACCTCTTCCGTGGGCCTAGCAGGGTAAAGGAGGAAGTGTGTTCTTTGCTCAGCTTGGACCTCACTTAGACGTCCTGCTAAACCAACGAGCCAGTCGGTGTGAGCTCCTGGATGGAAGGCTGAGCAGAGTGATTTTCTGAGTGCAGGTAGGGCCCTGGTCCTCACTGAGTCCCCGTTCCCCAGCTCATGAAACCGGCTCAGACTGTCTTCGTGAGCTGGGTAAGCTCCGACAACCTAGGTTTCCAAAGGAAGACAGAGAGCAGTGTGCCGCCTTGGGCTCTGCATGCAGAAGTGTTCTGAAGGGCCTACACGGCTGCTTGTTGCTCAGCAGGCAGAGAGGAGACGTGGGGGGGATCCGTGTGGTAGCATGGGAAACGGGGCGGAGGTCAGAGTGCTTGGAGTCCTGAAAGCTATCCTCGCGTTCCATTAAAGCACAACAACGGTGGAGACTTCATGGAAACAGAGGCACGCAGAGCTTGCCCGTTGGAAACTTAGGCACTACCCTGAGGCTCAGGGTGGACTTGCGCTTTCCCAGGAGGAACGAGGTCTGCGGGATTAACTCTCCTCCAGCGTGACAGGAACCCTGTTCATCGGTAGAAAGTGCTCGTTTGCTACGCAAGCGTACCTGCGGAGGCTATAACCTGGGCAACTTCAAGGTTTGGCAAGCAGCCCCTGAGACACTACAATCCAAGCTTCCAAAGGGAAAAGGCTGCTTTTGTCGGCAGAGCCAACCAACCCTTGTTAGCACCCAGCATAAGTACCTGCAGTACGGGAGCTGCGAAGGGAAACAAACGGGACACACTGGGCACCTGAGAAGCTCTTCTCGACACTTGCAAGCAGCCTGTTTCTCTGGGGAAACATACTCGTTTCCTGCCCGGGCGTGCCTGCAGTGAGTAGAAGCTGGGACTTCCTAGGGTTTCGCAAACAGCTCCTAGGCTACAAAAATCCACATTTCCAAAGGGGAAAAGACTGCTTTTTGAAGCAGGGCCACCTATCCTAGTTCACAGCAAACATGAGTCCCTGCAGTAGTGGAGCTGCCGAGGGAGAGCATGGCGAAACCCTGGCAACTCCGCTAAGTATCTTTTACTGTGCAGGCTTCGAAGTGTAGCAAGATCCCTGAAGGAGGGCTGGCCTGAGCGAGGCCTAGTTGGCCCTACCTCTTCCGTGGGCCTAGCAGGGTAAAGGAGGAAGTGTGCTCTTTGCTCAGCTTGGACCTCACTTAGACGTCCTGCTAAACCAACGAGCCAGTCGGTTTGAGCTCCTGGATGGAACGCTGAGCAGAGTGATTTTCTGAGTGCAGGTAGGGCCCTGGTCCTCACTGAGTCCACTTTCCCCATCTCATGAGAGCGGCTCAGACTGTCTTGGTGAGCTGGGTAAGCTGCGACAACCTAGGTTTCCAAAGGAAGACAGAGAGCAGTGTGCCGCCTTGGGCTCTGCATGCAAGAAGGGTTCTGAAGGGCCTACACGGCTGCTTGTTGCTCAGCAGGCAGAGAGGAGACGTGGGGGGGATCCGTGTGGTAGCATGGGAAACGGTGCGGAGGTCAGAGTGCTTGGAGTCCTGAAAGCTATCCTCGCGTTCCATTGAAGCACAACAACGGTGGAGACCTCATGGAAACCGAGGCACGCAGAGCTTGCCCGTTGGAAACTTAGGCACTACCCTGAGGCTCAGGGTGGCCTTGCGCTTTCCCAGGAGGAAGGAGGTCTGCGGGATTAACTCTCCTCCAGCTTGACAGGAACCCTGTTCTTCGGTAGAAAGTGCTCGTTTGCTACGCAAGCGTACCTGCGGAGGCTATAACCTGGGCAACTTCAAGGTTTGGCAAGCAGCCCCTGAGACACTACAATCCAAGCTTCCAAAGGGAAAAGGCTGCTTTTGTCGGCAGAGCCAACCAACTCTTGTTAGCACCCAGCATAAGTACCTGCAGTACGGGAGCTGCGAAGGGAAACAAACGGGAAACACTGGGCACCTGAGAAGCTCCCCTCGACACTTGCAAGCAGCCTGTTTCTCTGGGGAAACATACTCGTTTCCTCCCCGGGCGTGCCTGCCGTGAGTAGTAGCTGGGCCTTCCTAGGGTTTTGCAAACAGCTCCGAGGCTACAAGAATCCACCTTTCCAAAGGGGAAAAGACTGCTTTTTGAAGTGGGCCACCTATCCTAGTTCACAGCAAACATGAGTCCCTGCAGTAGTGGAGCTGCCGAGGGAGAGCATGGTGAAACCCTGGCAACTTCGCTAAGTATCTTTTACTGTGCAGGCTTCGAAGTGTGGCAAGATCCCTGAAGGAGGGCTGGCCTGAGCGAGGCCTAGTTGGCTCTACCTCTTCCGTGGGCCTAGCAGGGTAAAGGAGGAAGTGTGTTCTTTGCTCAGCTTGGACCTCACTTAGACGTCCTGCTAAACCAACGAGCCAGTCGGTGTGAGCTCCTGGATGGAAGGCTGAGCAGAGTGATTTTCTGAGTGCAGGTAGGGCCCTGGTCCTCACTGAGTCCCCGTTCCCCAGCTCATGAAACCGGCTCAGACTGTCTTCGTGAGCTGGGTAAGCTCCGACAACCTAGGTTTCCAAAGGAAGACAGAGAGCAGTGTGCCGCCTTGGGCTCTGCATGCAAGAAGTGGTCTGAAGGGCCTACATGGCTGCTTGTTGCTCAGCAGGCAGAGAGGAGACGTGGGAGGGATCCGTGTGGTAACATGGGAATCGGTGCGGAGGCCAGAGTGCTTGGAGTCCTGAAAGCTATCCTCGCGTTCCACTGAAGCACAACAACGGTGGAGACCTCATGGAAACCGAGGCACGCAGAGCTTGCACGGAGCAAACTTAGGCACTACCCTGAGGCTCAGGGTGGCCTTGCGCTTTCCCAGGAGGAACGAGGTCTGCAGGATTAACTCTCCTGTAGCGTGATAGGAACGCTGTTCATCGGGTGAAAGTGCTCGTTTGCTACGCAACCGTACCTACGGAGGCTATAACCTGGTCAACTTCAAGTTTTGGCAAGCAGCCCCTGAGACACTACAATCCAAGCTTCCAAAGGGAAAAGGCTGCTTTTGTCGGCAGAGCCAACGAACCCTTGTTAGCACCCAGCATACGTACCTGCAGGATGTCAGCTGCGAAGGGAAACAAACGGGACACACTGGGCACCTGAGAAGCTCCGCTCGACACTTGCAAGCAGCCTGTTTCTCTGGGGAAACATACTCGTTTCCTCCCCGGGCGTGCCTGCCGTGAGTAGAAGCTGGGCCTTCCTAGGGTTTTGCAAACAACTCCGAGGCTACAAGAATCCACATTTCCAAAGGGGAAAAGACTGCTTTTTGAAGTGGGCCACCTATCCTAGTTCACAGCAAACATGAGTCCCTGCAGTAGTGGAGCTGCCGAGGGAGAATGGCGAAACCCTGGCAACTTCGCTAAATAACTTTTACTGTGCAGGCTTCGAACTGTGGCAAGATCCCTGAAGGAGGGCTGGCCTGAGCGAGGCCTAGTTGGCTCTACCTCTTCCGTGGGCCTAGCAGGGTAAAGGAGGAAGTGTGTTCTTTGCTCAGCTTGGACCTCACTTAGACCTCCTGCTAAACCAACGAGCCAGTCGGTGTGAGCTCCTGGATGGAAGGCTGAGCAGAGTGATTTTCTGAGTGCAGGTAGGGCCCTGGTCCTCACTGAGTCCACGTCTCCCAGCTCATGAGAACGGCTCAGACTGTCTTCGTGAGCTGGGTAAGCTGCGACAACCTAGGTTTCCAAAGGAACACAGAGAGCAGTGTGCCGCCTTGGCCTCTGCATGCAGAAGTGTTCTGAAGGGCCTACACGGCTGCTTGTTGCTCAGCAGGCAGAGAGGAGACGTGGGGGGGATCCGTGTGGTAGCATGGGAAACGGTGCGGAGGTCAGAGTGCTTGGAGTCCTGAAAGCTATCCTCGCGTTCCATTAAAGCACAACAACGGTGGAGACCTCATGGAAACCGAGGCACGCAGAGCTTGCCCGTTGGAAACTTAGGCACTACCCTGAGGCTCAGGGTGGACTTGCGCTTTCCCAGGAGGAACGAGGTCTGCGGGATTAACTCTCCTCCAGCGTGACAGGAACCCTGTTCATCGGTAGAAAGTGCTCGTTTGCTACGCAAGCGTACCTGCGGAGGCTATAACCTGGGCAACTTCAAGGTTTGGCAAGCAGCCCCTGAGACACTACAATCCAAGCTTCCAAAGGGAAAAGGCTGCTTTTGTCGGCAGAGCCAACCAACTCTTGTTAGCACCCAGCATAAGTACCTGCAGTACGGGAGCTGCGAAGGGAAACAAACGGGAAACACTGGGCACCTGAGAAGCTCTTCTCGACACTTGCAAGCAGCCTGTTTCTCTGGGGAAACATACTCGTTTCCTGCCCGGGCGTGCCTGCAGTGAGTAGAAGCTGGGACTTCCTAGGGTTTCGCAAAAAGCTCCTAGGCTACAAAAATCCACATTTCCAAAGGGGAAAAGACTGCTTTTTGAAGCAGGGCCACCTATCCTAGTTCACAGCAAACATGAGTCCCTGCAGTAGTGGAGCTGCCGAGGGAGAGCATGGCGAAACCCTGGCAACTCCGCTAAGTATCTTTTACTGTGCAGGCTTCGAAGTGTAGCAAGATCCCTGAAGGAGGGCTGGCCTGAGCGAGGCCTAGTTGGCCCTACCTCTTCCGTGGGCCTAGCAGGGTAAAGGAGGAAGTGTGCTTTTTGCTCAGCTTGGACCTCACTTAGACATCCTGCTAAACCAACGAGCCAGTCGGTGTGAGCTCCTGGATGGAAGGCTGAGCAGAGTGATTTTCTGAGTGCAGGTAGGGCCCTGGTCCTCACTGAGTCCACGTCTCCCAGCTCATGAGAACGGCTCAGACTGTCTTCGTGAGCTGGGGCAAGCTGCGACCACCTAGGTTTCCAAAGGAAGACAGAGAGCAGTGTGCCGCCTTGGGTTCTGCATGCAAGAAGTGTTCCGAAGGGCCTACACGGCTGCTTGTTGCTCAGCAGGCAGAGAGGAGACGTGGGGGGATCTGTGTGGTAGCATGGGAAATGGTGCGGAGGTCAGAGTGCTTGGAGTCCTGAAAGCTATCCTCGCGTTCCATTGAAGCACAACAACGATGGAGACCTCATGGAAACCGAGGCACGCAGAGCTTGCCCTGTGGAAACTTAGGCACTACCCTGAGGCTCAGGGTGGCCTTGCGCTTTCCCAGGAGGAAGGAGGTCTGCGAGATTAACTCTCCTCCAGCGTGACAGGAACCCTGTTCCTCGGGTGAAAGTGCTCGTTTGCTACTCAAGCGTACCTCTGGAGGCTATAACCTGGGCACTTCAAGGTTTGGCAAGCAGCCCCTGAGACACTACAATCCAAGCTTCCAAAAGGAAAAGGCTGCTTTTGTCGGAAGAGCCACCTACCCTTGTTAGCCCCCAGCATAAGTACCTGCAGGATGTCAGCTGCGAAGGGAAACAAACGGGACACACTGGGCACCTGAGAAGCTCCGCTCGACACTTGCAAGCAGCCTGTTTCTCTGGGGAAACATACTCGTTTCCTCCCCGGGCGTGCCTGCCGTGAGTAGAAGCTGGGCCTTCCTAGGGTTTTGCAAACAGCTCCGAGGCTACAAGAATCCACATTTCCAAAGGGGAAAAGACTGCTTTTGGAAGTGGGCCACCTATCCTAGTTCACAGCAAACATGAGTCCCTGCAGTAGTGGAGCTGCCGAGGGAGAATGGCGAAACCCTGGCAACTTCGCTAAATAACTTTTACTGTGCAGGCTTCGAAGTGTGGCAAGATCCCTGAAGGAGGGCTGGCCTGAGCGAGGCCTAGTTGGCTCTACCTCTTCCGTGGGCCTAGCAGGGTAAAGGAGGAAGTGTGTTCTTTGCTCAGCTTGGACCTCACTTAGACGTCCTGCTAAACCAACGAGCCAGTCGGTGTGAGCTCCTGGATGGAAGGCTGAGCAGAGTGATTTTCTGAGTGCAGGTAGGGCCCTGGTCCTCACTGAGTCCCCGTTCCCCAGCTCATGAAACCGGCTCAGACTGTCTTCGTGAGCTGGGTAAGCTCCGACAACCTAGGTTTCCAAAGGAAGACAGAGAGCAGTGTGCCGCCTTGGGCTCTGCATGCAAGAAGTGGTCTGAAGGGCCTACACGGCTGCTTGTTGCTCAGCAGGCAGAGAGGAGACGTGGGAGGGATCCGTGTGGTAACATGGGAAACGGTGCGGAGGCCAGAGTGCTTGGAGTCCTGAAAGCTATCCTCGCGTTCCACTGAAGCACAACAACGGTGGAGACCTCATGGAAACCGAGGCACGCAGAGCTTGCACGGAGCAAACTTAGGCACTACCCTGAGGCTCAGGGTGGCCTTGCGCTTTCCCAGGAGGAACGAGGTCTGCAGGATTAACTCTCCTGTAGCGTGATAGGAACGCTGTTCATCGGGTGAAAGTGCTCGTTTGCTACGCAAGCGTACCTATGGAGGCTATAACCTGGTCAACTTCAAGTTTTGGCAAGCAGCCCCTGAGACACTACAATCCAAGCTTCCAAAGGGAAAAGGCTGCTTTTGTCGGCAGAGCCAACGAACCCTTGTTAGCACCCAGCATAAGTACCTGCAGTACGGGAGCTGCGAAGGGAAACAAACGGGACACACTGGGCACCTGAGAAGCTCCCCTCGACACTTGCAAGCAGCCTGTTTCTCTGGGGAAACATACTCGTTTCCTCCCCGGGCGTGCCTGCAGTGAGTAAAAGCTGGGCCTTTCTATGGTTTCGCAAACAGCTCCTAGGCTACAAGAATCCACCTTTCCAAAGGGGAAAAGACTGCTTTTTGAAGTGGGCCACCTATCCTAGTTCACAGCAAACATGAGTCCCTGCAGTAGTGGAGCTGCCGAGGGAGAGCATGGTGAAACCCTGGCAACTTCGCTAAGTATCTTTTACTGTGCAGGCTTCGAAGTGTGGCAAGATCCCTGAAGGAGGGCTGGCCTGAGCGAGGCCTAGTTGGCTCTACCTCTTCCGGGGGCCTAGCAGGGTAAAGGAGGAAGTGTGTTCTTTGCTCAGCTTGGACCTCACTTAGACGTCCTGCTAAACCAACGAGCCAGTCGGTGTGAGCTCCTGGATGGAAGGCTGAGCAGAGTGATTTTCTGAGTGCAGGTAGGGCCCTGGTCCTACTGAGTCCACGTTCCCCAGCTCATGAGACCGGCTCAGACTGTCTTCGTGAGCTGGGTAAGCTGCGACAACCTAGGTTTCCAAAGGAAGACAGAGAGCAGTGTGCCGCCTTGGCCTCTGCATGCAGAAGTGTTCTGAAGGGCCTACACGGCTGCTTGTTGCTCAGCAGGCAGAGAGGAGACGTGCGGGGGATCCGTGTGGTAGCATGGGAAACGGTGCGGAGGTCAGAGTGCTTGGAGTCCTGAAAGCTATCCTCGCGTTCCATTAAAGCACAACAATGGTGGAGACCTCATGGAAACCGAGGCACGCAGAGCTTGCCCGTTGGAAACTTAGGCACTACCCTGAGGCTCAGGGTGGACTTGCGCTTTCCCAGGAGGAACGAGGTCTGCGGGATTAACTCTCCTCCAGCGTGACAGGAACCCTGTTCATCGGTAGAAAGTGCTCGTTTGCTACGCAAGCGTACCTGCGGAGGCTATAACCTGGGCAACTTCAAGGTTTGGCAAGCAGCCCCTGAGACACTACAATCCAAGCTTCCAAAAGGAAAAGGCTGCTTTTGTCGGAAGAGCCACCTACCCTTGTTAGCCCCCAGCATACGTACCTGCAGGATGTCAGCTGCGAAGGGAAACAAACGGGACACACTGGGCACCTGAGAAGCTCCGCTCGACACTTGCAAGCAGCCTGTTTCTCTGGGGAAACATACTCGTTTCCTCCCCGGGCGTGCCTGCCGTGAGTAGAAGCTGGGCCTTCCTAGGGTTTTGCAAACAACTCCGAGGCTACAAGAATCCACATTTCCAAAGGGGAAAAGACTGCTTTTTGAAGTGGGCCACCTATCCTAGTTCACAGCAAACATGAGTCCCTGCAGTAGTGGAGCTGCCGAGGGAGAATGGCGAAACCCTGGCAACTTCGCTAAATAACTTTTACTGTGCAGGCTTCGAACTGTGGCAAGATCCCTGAAGGAGGGCTGGCCTGAGCGAGGCCTAGTTGGCTCTACCTCTTCCGTGGGCCTAGCAGGGTAAAGGAGGAAGTGTGTTCTTTGCTCAGCTTGGACCTCACTTAGACGTCTTGCTAAACCAACGAGCCAGTCGGTGTGAGCTCCTGGATGGAAGGCTGAGCAGAGTGATTTTCTGAGTGCAGGTAGGGCCCTGGTCCTCACTGAGTCCACGTTCCCCAGCTCATGAGACCGGCTCATACTGTCTTGGTGAGCTGGGTAAGCTGCGACAACCTAGGTTTCCAAAGGAAGACAGAGAGCAGTGTGCCGCCTTGGGCTCTGCATGCAGAAGTGTTCTGAAGGGCCTACACGGCTGCTTGTTGCTCAGCAGGCAGAGAGGAGACGTGGGGGGGATCCGTGTGGTAGCATGGGAAACGGTGCGGAGGTCAGAGTGCTTGGAGTACTGAAAGCTATCCTCGCGTTCCATTAAAGCACAACAACGATGGAGACTTCATGGAAACCGAGGCACGCAGAGCTTGCCCGTTGGAAACTTAGGCACTACCCTGAGGCTCAGGGTGGACTTGCGCTTTCCCAGGAGGAACGAGGTCTGCGGGATTAACTCTCCTCCAGCGTGACAGGAACCCTGTTCATCGGTAGAAAGTGCTCGTTTGCTACGCAAGCGTACCTGCGGAGGCTATAACCTGGGCAACTTCAAGGTTTGGCAAGCAGCCCCTGAGACACTACAATCCAAGCTTCCAAAGGGAAAAGGCTGCTTTTGTCGGTAGAGCCAACCAACCCTTGTTAGCACCCAGCATAAGTACCTGCAGTACGGGAGCTGCGAAGGGAAACAAACGGGAAACACTGGGCAACTGAGAAGCTCCCCTCGACACTTGCAAGCAGCCTGTTTCTTTCGGGAAACATACTCGTTTCCTGCCCGGGCGTGCCTGCAGTGAGTAGAAGCTGGGCCATCCTAGGGTTTCGCAAACAGCTCCGAGGCTACAAGAATCCACCTTTCCAAAGGGGAAAAGACTGCTTTTTGAAGTGGGCCACCTATCCTAGTTCACAGCAAACATGAGTCCCTGCAGTAGTGGAGCTGCCGAGGGAGAGCATGGTGAAACACTGGCAACTTCGCTAAATATCTTTTACTGTGCAGGCTTCGAAGTGTGGCAAGATCCCTGAAGGAGGGCTGGCCTGAGCGAGGCCTAGTTGGCTCTTCCTCTTCCGTGGGCCTAGCAGGGTAAAGGAGGATGTGTGTTCTTTGCTCAGCTTGGACCTCACTTAGACCTCCTGCTAAACCAACGAGCCAGTCGGTGTGAGCTCCTGGATGGAAGGCTGAGCAGAGTGATTTTCTGAGTGCAGGTAGGGCCCTGGTCCTCACTGAGTCCACGTCTCCCAGCTCATGAGAACGGCTCAGACTGTCTTCGTGAGCTGGGGCAAGCTGCGACCACCTAGGTTTCCAAAGGAAGACAGAGAGCAGTGTGCCGCCTTGGGTTCTGCATGCAAGAAGTGTTCCGAAGGGCCTACACGGCTGCTTGTTGCTCAGCAGGCAGAGAGGAGACGTGGGGGGATCTGTGTGGTAGCATGGGAAATGGTGCGGAGGTCAGAGTGCTTGGAGTCCTGAAAGCTATCCTCGCGTTCCATTGAAGCACAACAACGATGGAGACCTCATGGAAACCGAGGCACGCAGAGCTTGCCCTGTGGAAACTTAGGCACTACCCTGAGGCTCAGGCTGGCCTTGCGTTTTCCCAGGAGGAACGAGGTCTGCGGGATTAACTCTCCTCCAGCGTGACAGGAACCCTGTTCCTCGGGTGAAAGTGCTCGTTTGCTACTCAAGCGTACCTCTGGAGGCTATAACCTGGGCAACTTCAAGGTTTGGCAAGCAGCCCCTGAGACACTACAATCCAAGCTTCCAAAAGGAAAAGGCTGCTTTTGTCGGAAGAGCCACCTACCCTTGTTAGCCCCCAGCATAAGTACCTGCAGGATGTCAGCTGCGAAGGGAAACAAACGGGACACACTGGGCACCTGAGAAGCTCCGCTCAACACTTGCAAGCAGCCTGTTTCTCTGGGGAAACATACTCGTTTCCTCTCCGGGCGTGCCTGCAGTGAGTAGAAGCTGGGACTTCCTAGGGTTTCGCAAACAGCTCCTAGGCTACAAAAATCCACATTTCCAATGGGGAAAAGACTGCTTTTTGAAGCAGGGCCACCTATCCTCGTTCACAGCAAACATGAGTCCCTACAGTAGTGGAGCTGCCGAGGTAGAGCATGGCGAAACCCTGGCAACTTCGCTAAGTATCTTTTACTGTGCAGGCTTCGAACTGTGGCAAGATCTCTGAAGGAGGGATGGCCTGAGCGAGGCCTAGTAGTCTCTACCTCTTCCGGGGGCCTAGCAGGGTAAAGGAGGAATTGTGCTCTTGCTCAATTTGGACTTCCCTTAGACGTCCTGCTAAACCAACGAGACAGCCGGTGTCAGTTCCTGGATGGAAGGCTGAGCAGAGTGATTTTCTGAGTGCAGGTAGGGCCCTGGTCCTCACTGAGTCCCCGTTCCCCAGCTCATGAAACCGGCTCAGACTGTCTTCGTGAGCTGGGTAAGCTCCGACAACCTAGGTTTCCAAAGGAAGACAGAGAGCAGTGTCCCGCCTTGGGCTCTGCATGCAAGAAGTGTTCTGAAGGGCCTACACGGCTGCTTGTTGCTCAGCAGGCAGAGAGGAGACGTGGGAGGGATCCGTGTGGTAACATGGGAAACGGTGCGGAGGCCAGAGTGCTTGCAGTCCTGAAAGCTATCCTCGCGTTCCACTGAAGCACAACAACGGTGGAGACCTCATGGAAACCGAGGCACGCAGAGCTTGCACGGAGCAAACTTAGGCACTACCCTGA
>NW_028122535.1:0-94177 GCF_965194805.1 Balaenoptera borealis | reverse complement strand
CCTTGAAAAGGTAAACGTTGAGCTACCATACCAGTCAATCAATCATACCCACTGCTGGGTCTATCCCCTGAGAAAAGGAAAATCAAAAATCACAGGCTGGCAATCCTGCACTCCAGCAATATTTACCATAGGCAACACTTGGAAGCAACGAAAATGTCCATCAACAGAGGAATGCACCAAGAAGAAGTGGTCCATGTACACAATGGAATATTAGCCATGAAAAACATTGAAGCACTGCTCTTTGAGGCACCATAGATGAGCCTGGAGATAATCACAAAACATGAAGTAGGTCGGAAAGCAAAACACCTATATCCTATATTATCACTTATGGCATTATCTAATAACTGGCACAGATGAACATATTTCCAAAGAGAAAGACACTCACAGGCTTAGAAAACAAACTATGCTCATCTGAAAGGAAAGGAGGGGGGAAATTGAGAAATGGAGATTAGTGTTACTATACATATACAAATACATATTATATACATGTATCAAAAAGACCGAACATATAGCAAGGGAGGTCGACGGAACACTGTAATATTTTACATGGGAAGAGGATCTGTACATTAATAGACATACATAATGTACAAATGAACCAGATTGTGTACACCTAGGACAAACAATATTCTAAACTTTACCCAGATTAAAAAACTTTTAAAAACCAGGAAGAAGTAATGAGACATAAACTTATGGGGATTTCTCCTGGCAAATTCCATTCTAATTTACAACCTAGGACAATGACTTCCAGAAAGGCTCTGCTGCCCTAGTACCCAGATTGGGGAATGGAGAAATGCTACCTCCTTGTGGCCGTTTCCCACAACCGCAGCTTTGAACCCACTGCAAAAGGTCACGAAATTTTCACCAACTTGCAGTTCTGTAAATGACACCTGCCCTCCAGAAAATTTCTGGGGTCAAAAATCGACCAGAAAATTCAAAAGAGGGCAACCTTCGAAGAAGACAATTTCAAGAGCTATATTGTACTCACGGTTTTTTTCTTTTAAGAGAAAAGACAAAGGCGTAGGAATATGATGAATTGTAAAAAATTTAATGACATGCATACCCATATGACAAAAACCTATCAGCTCAGAGCAGTCAGAATGGCCATTAGGAAAAATGCTGCAAAAAATAAACGGTGAAGGGAGTGTGGAGAAATGCGTACCCTCGGTTGTAAGGGGGTCATGTAAAGAGCCACTAATGAAAACACAGTGTAGGTGCTTTGAAAAGGGAAACATTGAGCTACCAGTCAATCAAGCACAACCACTGCTTGGCCTATCACCTGAGAAAATGAGAATCAAAAAGTCACAGGCTGGCAAACCTGTACGCCAGCAAGATTTACCATAGCCAGCACTTGGAAGCAATGAAAATGTCCATCAACCGAGGAATGCCCCAAGAAGAAGTGGTCCGCGTACACAATGGAATATTACTCTAATAATAAATATAAATTAAATTTAAAAACAAACAAAAGCAAGGAGACATCAACATTTGTGGGTTTATCCGGGCACATTGCACTCTAATTTATAACCGAAGAACACCACTGGCCGGTAGGTCTGTTTCCCTAGTACCAGCAAGGGGAATGTAGAAAGGCTGCTGCTCTCTGGCCGTTACCTGCAAAAGCAGGTTTAAAGCCTGAGCTAATGGTCACTTCATATGAACAAGTACTGCAGGGCTGTAAATGAAACCTGCCCTCAAAGTGTCTTGAGGGAGATAATGGCCAAAATATTTCAAATGGTGACACATACTTTAAGAAAACACTTTGAAGAAATAAGCTCTAATCACAGCTGGAAATATAAAAAAGGACATGCCTTAAAGCTCAATTTCAATGCATTATGAGACACATGCAAATTCAACCACAAAGAGGTATCAGCTCACACCACTCAGAATAACCATCAGCAAAAACTACAAAGAATAAATCCTGAAGGCGCTGGGAAGAAATACATACCCTCCACTTTAAGTGGGACGTAACCTGGAAAGAGCCACTAAGGAGAACAGAATAGAGGTGCCTTTAAAAGGTAAACATTGAGCTACCGTATGATCCAGCAGACCTATTCCTGGACCTATAAACTAAGAAGACAGAATTGGAAGGACACAGGCACGCAAATCTGCTTTGCATAGTATTACAATAGCCAAGATATGGAAGTAACCAAAAAGTCCACCGACAGATGGGTGGACAAAGAAGAACTGCTACCTGTACAGATGGAATATGAGCTAGTGAAAAAAATGAAACAATGCCATTTCCAGCACCATAGATGAGTCTAGAAGTAATCACGCAACTTGGAGTAAGCGAGAAAGCGAAAAACACATATCCTATCATATCACATATAGGTGTTACCTAAAAAATGATACAAACAAAGATATTTCCACAGAGAAACACTTTCATAGATTCATTAAAAAACTTACGGTTCACCAAATGGACAGGTGTGAGGATTGGATACATTACCATATTGAGGTTAACAGAGCGATACAAACACATGTGAAATATAGAATCACCAAAGACCTACGCAATACCACGAGAAGACTGCTCAACATTGTGTCATAACCTACAAGGGAAAAGGATCCGAAGAAGAACAGATATATGGATATGTGTGAAAGAACCACATCTTGCACACCTAGAACAAACAAAACATTGTAATCAAGTTTGCTGTGAGAAAAAATAAAAATTAAGTTAAAAATACCAACAAGAAGTAAGGAGACATAAACTTAAAGGGCTTTTTCCTCGCACATTCCGTTCTAATTTACAACCTAGAACACCACTTCCAGTAAGGCTCTGTTGCCCTAGTAACCAGATTTGGTAAAGGAGAAATGCTGCCACCTTGTGGCCGATTCCCGCAAGAGCAGCTTTTAACCCACAGCTAATGGTCACTTACCATTCACAAGGACTCAGGGCTGTAAAGGACACCTGCCCTCAAAACTGTGCTGAGGTAGGGAATGGATAAAAAAATTCAAAACGGGCAAAATGTTCACGAAGATAGTATGAAGAGGTAAGTTTTACTCACTCTCTTTTTAAAGAAAGGAAAATGGATAAAAGCTCAGCCTCAGGAAGAATTAGACTCATGCAATCTAATCTACAAAAAGTTTTCAACTCACACCAGTCGACTGACCATTGGCAAAGAGTCTACAAACAATAAATGCTGAAGAGGTTTTAGAGAACTGTGTACCCTCTAGCTGCTGGTGAGATGTAAAAGGGTTAAACGCTCATAATGAGAACAGAAAGGAGCTGCGTTGAAAAGGAAAAATTGAGGTACCATTCAATCCAGCAGGCGCACCAAAGGGCCTCTCACCTGAGAAGACCAGAATGAAGAAGACCCGGGCTGCAAAAGCTGCACTGCAGCCTTATTCACAATAGACAAGACAGTGAAGCAACCAAAATGTCCATCAACAGACGAAAGGATAAAGAAGAAGTGGTCCATGTACACAATGAATACTAGCCATGGAAAACAATGAAACACTGCTCTTTGAGGCACCATAGATGATCCTGGAGATAATCGCAGAACATGAGGTAAGTCGGAAAGCAAAAGTCCTATATCCTATGATATCACTTATAGGCGTTATCTAATAACTGACACAAATGAACATATTTCCACAGAGAAAGTCAATCACAGACTTATTAAAAAAAAACTATGCTTATCTAAAAGGAAAGCTGGGGGGAATGGATACATGAAGATTAGCGTTACCATAGGTATACAAATACATATTATATACATATATCAAAAAGACCGACCATATAGCAAGGAAGGTTTACGGAACACTCTGTAATAATTTACACGGGAAGAGGATCTCTACATAAATAGGTATATAGAATATGTAGATGAACCAGAGTGTGGACACCTGGGACAAGCAACATTCTAACCATTACCCCAATTGAAAAAATTAAAACAACGAACTAGGAGTAATGAGACATAAACTTATGGGGGGTTTTCCTGGCACATTCCATCCAAATTGAAAACCTAGGCAGACAACTTCCAGAACGGCTCTGCTGCCCTAGTACCCAGATTTGGGAATCGAGAAATGCTGCATCCTTGTGGCCGTTTCCCACAACAGCAGCTTTGAACCCACTGCAAAAGGTCACTAATTATTCACCAATTGCAGGTCTGTAAATGACACCGGCCCTCCAAAAAATACTGAGGTCGAATATCGAACAAAAAAGTCTAGAGTGCAACCTTCCAAAAAAGAAAATTTGAAGAGGTATATTATACTCACACTTTTTTTCTTTTTTCTTTTAACAGAAAAGAAAAAGGCGTGGAAAAATGATGAATTGTAGGAATTTTTACAGACATGTAAACCCAAATTACAAAAACCTATCAGCTCACACCAGTCAGAATGGCCATCAACAAAAATGCTGCAAACAAGAAATGCTGACGTGATTGTGGAGAAATGCGTACCCTCGATTCTAAGGGGGACGTGGTAAGAGCCACTAATGAAAGCACAATTGAGGTGCCTTGAAAAGGTAAACGTTGAGCTACCATACCAGTCAATCAATCATACCCACTGCTGGGTCTATCCCCTGAGAAAAGGAAAATCAAAAATCACAGGCTGGCAATCCTGCACTCCAGCAATATTTACCATAGGCAACACTTGGAAGCAACGAAAATGTCCATCAACAGAGGAATGCACCAAGAAGAAGTGGTCCATGTACACAATGGAATATTAGCCATGAAAAACATTGAAGCACTGCTCTTTGAGGCACCATAGATGAGCCTGGAGATAATCACAAAACATGAAGTAGGTCGGAAAGCAAAACACCTATATCCTATATTATCACTTATGGCATTATCTAATAACTGGCACAGATGAACATATTTCCAAAGAGAAAGACACTCACAGGCTTAGAAAACAAACTATGCTCATCTGAAAGGAAAGGAGGGGGGAAATTGAGAAATGGAGATTAGTGTTACTATACATATACAAATACATATTATATACATGTATCAAAAAGACCGAACATATAGCAAGGGAGGTCGACGGAACACTGTAATATTTTACATGGGAAGAGGATCTGTACATTAATAGACATACATAATGTACAAATGAACCAGATTGTGTACACCTAGGACAAACAATATTCTAAACTTTACCCAGATTAAAAAACTTTTAAAAACCAGGAAGAAGTAATGAGACATAAACTTATGGGGATTTCTCCTGGCAAATTCCATTCTAATTTACAACCTAGGACAATGACTTCCAGAAAGGCTCTGCTGCCCTAGTACCCAGATTGGGGAATGGAGAAATGCTACCTCCTTGTGGCCGTTTCCCACAACCGCAGCTTTGAACCCACTGCAAAAGGTCACGAAATTTTCACCAACTTGCAGTTCTGTAAATGACACCTGCCCTCCAGAAAATTTCTGGGGTCAAAAATCGACCAGAAAATTCAAAAGAGGGCAACCTTCGAAGAAGACAATTTCAAGAGCTATATTGTACTCACGGTTTTTTTCTTTTAAGAGAAAAGACAAAGGCGTAGGAATATGATGAATTGGAAAAAATTTAATGACATGCATACCCATATGACAAAAACCTATCAGCTCAGAGCAGTCAGAATGGCCATTAGGAAAAATGCTGCAAAAAATAAACGGTGAAGGGAGTGTGGAGAAATGCGTACCCTCGGTTGTAAGGGGGTCATGTAAAGAGCCACTAATGAAAACACAGTGTAGGTGCTTTGAAAAGGGAAACATTGAGCTACCAGTCAATCAAGCACAACCACTGCTTGGCCTATCACCTGAGAAAATGAGAATCAAAAAGTCACAGGCTGGCAAACCTGTACGCCAGCAAGATTTACCATAGCCAGCACTTGGAAGCAATGAAAATGTCCATCAACCGAGGAATGCCCCAAGAAGAAGTGGTCCGCGTACACAATGGAATATTACTCTAATAATAAATATAACTTAAATTTAAAAACAAACAAAAGCAAGGAGACATCAACATTTGTGGGTTTATCCGGGCACATTGCACTCTAATTTATAACCGAAGAACACCACTGGCCGGTAGGTCTGTTTCCCTAGTACCAGCAAGGGGAATGTAGAAAGGCTGCTGCTCTCTGGCCGTTACCTGCAAAAGCAGGTTTAAAGCCTGAGCTAATGGTCACTTCATATGAACAAGTACTGCAGGGCTGTAAATGAAACCTGCCCTCAAAGTGTCTTGAGGGAGATAATGGCCAAAATATTTCAAATGGTGACACATACTTTAAGAAAACACTTTGAAGAAATAAGCTCTAATCACAGCTGGAAATATAAAAAAGGACATGCCTTAAAGCTCAATTTCAATGCATTATGAGACACATGCAAATTCAACCACAAAGAGGTATCAGCTCACACCACTCAGAATAACCATCAGCAAAAACTACAAAGAATAAATCCTGAAGGCGCTGGGAAGAAATACATACCCTCCACTTTAAGTGGGACGTAACCTGGAAAGAGCCACTAAGGAGAACAGAATAGAGGTGCCTTTAAAAGGTAAACATTGAGCTACCGTATGATCCAGCAGACCTATTCCTGGACCTATAAACTAAGAAGACAGAATTGGAAGGACACAGGCACGCAAATCTGCTTTGCATAGTATTACAATAGCCAAGATATGGAAGTAACCAAAAAGTCCACCGACAGATGGGTGGACAAAGAAGAACTGCTACCTGTACAGATGGAATATGAGCTAGTGAAAAAAATGAAACAATGCCATTTCCAGCACCATAGATGAGTCTAGAAGTAATCACGCAACTTGGAGTAAGCGAGAAAGCGAAAAACACATATCCTATCATATCACATATAGGTGTTACCTAAAAAATGATACAAACAAAGATATTTCCACAGAGAAACACTTTCATAGATTCATTAAAAAACTTACGGTTCACCAAATGGACAGGTGTGAGGATTGGATACATTACCATATTGAGGTTAACAGAGCGATACAAACACATGTGAAATATAGAATCACCAAAGACCTACGCAATACCACGAGAAGACTGCTCAACATTGTGTCATAACCTACAAGGGAGAAGGATCCGAAGAAGAACAGATATATGGATATGTGTGAAAGAACCACATCTTGCACACCTAGAACAAACAAAACATTGTAATCAAGTTTGCTGTGAGAAAAAATAAAAATTAAGTTAAAAATACCAACAAGAAGTAAGGAGACATAAACTTAAAGGGCTTTTTCCTCGCACATTCCGTTCTAATTTACAACCTAGAACACCACTTCCAGTAAGGCTCTGTTGCCCTAGTAACCAGATTTGGTAAAGGAGAAATGCTGCCACCTTGTGGCCGATTCCCGCAAGAGCAGCTTTTAACCCACAGCTAATGGTCACTTACCATTCACAAGGACTCAGGGCTGTAAAGGACACCTGCCCTCAAAACTGTGCTGAGGTAGGGAATGGATAAAAAAATTCAAAACGGGCAAAATGTTCACGAAGATAGTATGAAGAGGTAAGTTTTACTCACTCTCTTTTTAAAGAAAGGAAAATGGATAAAAGCTCAGCCTCAGGAAGAATTAGACTCATGCAATCTAATCTACAAAAAGTTTTCAACTCACACCAGTCGACTGACCATTGGCAAAGAGTCTACAAACAATAAATGCTGAAGAGGTTTTAGAGAACTGTGTACCCTCTAGCTGCTGGTGAGATGTAAAAGGGTTAAACGCTCATAATGAGAACAGAAAGGAGCTGCGTTGAAAAGGAAAAATTGAGGTACCATTCAATCCAGCAGGCGCACCAAAGGGCCTCTCACCTGAGAAGACCAGAATGAAGAAGACCCGGGCTGCAAAAGCTGCACTGCAGCCTTATTCACAATAGACAAGACAGTGAAGCAACCAAAATGTCCATCAACAGATGAAAGGATAAAGAAGAAGTGGTCCATGTACACAATGAATACTAGCCATGGAAAACAATGAAACACTGCTCTTTGAGGCACCATAGATGATCCTGGAGATAATCGCAGAACATGAGGTAAGTCGGAAAGCAAAAGTCCTATATCCTATGATATCACTTATAGGCGTTATCTAATAACTGACACAAATGAACATATTTCCACAGAGAAAGTCAATCACAGACTTATTAAAAAAAAACTATGCTTATCTAAAAGGAAAGCTGGGGGGAATGGATACATGAAGATTAGCGTTACCATAGGTATACAAATACATATTATATACATATATCAAAAAGACCGACCATATAGCAAGGAAGGTTTACGGAACACTCTGTAATAATTTACACGGGAAGAGGATCTCTACATAAATAGGTATATAGAATATGTAGATGAACCAGAGTGTGGACACCTGGGACAAGCAACATTCTAACCATTACCCCAATTGAAAAAATTAAAACAACGAACTAGGAGTAATGAGACATAAACTTATGGGGGGTTTTCCTGGCACATTCCATCCAAATTGAAAACCTAGGCAGACAACTTCCAGAACGGCTCTGCTGCCCTAGTACCCAGATTTGGGAATCGAGAAATGCTGCATCCTTGTGGCCGTTTCCCACAACAGCAGCTTTGAACCCACTGCAAAAGGTCACTAATTATTCACCAATTGCAGGTCTGTAAATGACACCGGCCCTCCAAAAAATACTGAGGTCGAATATCGAACAAAAAAGTCTAGAGTGCAACCTTCCAAAAAAGAAAATTTGAAGAGGTATATTATACTCACACTTTTTTTCTTTTTTCTTTTAACAGAAAAGAAAAAGGCGTGGAAAAATGATGAATTGTAGGAATTTTTACAGACATGTAAACCCAAATTACAAAAACCTATCAGCTCACACCAGTCAGAATGGCCATCAACAAAAATGCTGCAAACAAGAAATGCTGACGTGATTGTGGAGAAATGCGTACCCTCGATTCTAAGGGGGACGTGGTAAGAGCCACTAATGAAAGCACAATTGAGGTGCCTTGAAAAGGTAAACGTTGAGCTACCATACCAGTCAATCAATCATACCCACTGCTGGGTCTATCCCCTGAGAAAAGGAAAATCAAAAATCACAGGCTGGCAATCCTGCACTCCAGCAATATTTACCATAGGCAACACTTGGAAGCAACGAAAATGTCCATCAACAGAGGAATGCACCAAGAAGAAGTGGTCCATGTACACAATGGAATATTAGCCATGAAAAACATTGAAGCACTGCTCTTTGAGGCACCATAGATGAGCCTGGAGATAATCACAAAACATGAAGTAGGTCGGAAAGCAAAACACCTATATCCTATATTATCACTTATGGCATTATCTAATAACTGGCACAGATGAACATATTTCCAAAGAGAAAGACACTCACAGGCTTAGAAAACAAACTATGCTCATCTGAAAGGAAAGGAGGGGGGAAATTGAGAAATGGAGATTAGTGTTACTATACATATACAAATACATATTATATACATGTATCAAAAAGACCGAACATATAGCAAGGGAGGTCGACGGAACACTGTAATATTTTACATGGGAAGAGGATCTGTACATTAATAGACATACATAATGTACAAATGAACCAGATTGTGTACACCTAGGACAAACAATATTCTAAACTTTACCCAGATTAAAAAACTTTTAAAAACCAGGAAGAAGTAATGAGACATAAACTTATGGGGATTTCTCCTGGCAAATTCCATTCTAATTTACAACCTAGGACAATGACTTCCAGAAAGGCTCTGCTGCCCTAGTACCCAGATTGGGGAATGGAGAAATGCTACCTCCTTGTGGCCGTTTCCCACAACCGCAGCTTTGAACCCACTGCAAAAGGTCACGAAATTTTCACCAACTTGCAGTTCTGTAAATGACACCTGCCCTCCAGAAAATTTCTGGGGTCAAAAATCGACCAGAAAATTCAAAAGAGGGCAACCTTCGAAGAAGACAATTTCAAGAGCTATATTGTACTCACGGTTTTTTTCTTTTAAGAGAAAAGACAAAGGCGTAGGAATATGATGAATTGGAAAAAATTTAATGACATGCATACCCATATGACAAAAACCTATCAGCTCAGAGCAGTCAGAATGGCCATTAGGAAAAATGCTGCAAAAAATAAACGGTGAAGGGAGTGTGGAGAAATGCGTACCCTCGGTTGTAAGGGGGTCATGTAAAGAGCCACTAATGAAAACACAGTGTAGGTGCTTTGAAAAGGGAAACATTGAGCTACCAGTCAATCAAGCACAACCACTGCTTGGCCTATCACCTGAGAAAATGAGAATCAAAAAGTCACAGGCTGGCAAACCTGTACGCCAGCAAGATTTACCATAGCCAGCACTTGGAAGCAATGAAAATGTCCATCAACCGAGGAATGCCCCAAGAAGAAGTGGTCCGCGTACACAATGGAATATTACTCTAATAATAAATATAACTTAAATTTAAAAACAAACAAAAGCAAGGAGACATCAACATTTGTGGGTTTATCCGGGCACATTGCACTCTAATTTATAACCGAAGAACACCACTGGCCGGTAGGTCTGTTTCCCTAGTACCAGCAAGGGGAATGTAGAAAGGCTGCTGCTCTCTGGCCGTTACCTGCAAAAGCAGGTTTAAAGCCTGAGCTAATGGTCACTTCATATGAACAAGTACTGCAGGGCTGTAAATGAAACCTGCCCTCAAAGTGTCTTGAGGGAGATAATGGCCAAAATATTTCAAATGGTGACACATACTTTAAGAAAACACTTTGAAGAAATAAGCTCTAATCACAGCTGGAAATATAAAAAAGGACATGCCTTAAAGCTCAATTTCAATGCATTATGAGACACATGCAAATTCAACCACAAAGAGGTATCAGCTCACACCACTCAGAATAACCATCAGCAAAAACTACAAAGAATAAATCCTGAAGGCGCTGGGAAGAAATACATACCCTCCACTTTAAGTGGGACGTAACCTGGAAAGAGCCACTAAGGAGAACAGAATAGAGGTGCCTTTAAAAGGTAAACATTGAGCTACCGTATGATCCAGCAGACCTATTCCTGGACCTATAAACTAAGAAGACAGAATTGGAAGGACACAGGCACGCAAATCTGCTTTGCATAGTATTACAATAGCCAAGATATGGAAGTAACCAAAAAGTCCACCGACAGATGGGTGGACAAAGAAGAACTGCTACCTGTACAGATGGAATATGAGCTAGTGAAAAAAATGAAACAATGCCATTTCCAGCACCATAGATGAGTCTAGAAGTAATCACGCAACTTGGAGTAAGCGAGAAAGCGAAAAACACATATCCTATCATATCACATATAGGTGTTACCTAAAAAATGACACAAACAAAGATATTTCCACAGAGAAACACTTTCATAGATTCATTAAAAAACTTACGGTTCACCAAATGGACAGGTGTGAGGATTGGATACATTACCATATTGAGGTTAACAGAGCGATACAAACACATGTGAAATATAGAATCACCAAAGACCTACGCAATACCACGAGAAGACTGCTCAACATTGTGTCATAACCTACAAGGGAAAAGGATCCGAAGAAGAACAGATATATGGATATGTGTGAAAGAACCACATCTTGCACACCTAGAACAAACAAAACATTGTAATCAAGTTTGCTGTGAGAAAAAATAAAAATTAAGTTAAAAATACCAACAAGAAGTAAGGAGACATAAACTTAAAGGGCTTTTTCCTCGCACATTCCGTTCTAATTTACAACCTAGAACACCACTTCCAGTAAGGCTCTGTTGCCCTAGTAACCAGATTTGGTAAAGGAGAAATGCTGCCACCTTGTGGCCGATTCCCGCAAGAGCAGCTTTTAACCCACAGCTAATGGTCACTTACCATTCACAAGGACTCAGGGCTGTAAAGGACACCTGCCCTCAAAACTGTGCTGAGGTAGGGAATGGATAAAAAAATTCAAAACGGGCAAAATGTTCACGAAGATAGTATGAAGAGGTAAGTTTTACTCACTCTCTTTTTAAAGAAAGGAAAATGGATAAAAGCTCAGCCTCAGGAAGAATTAGACTCATGCAATCTAATCTACAAAAAGTTTTCAACTCACACCAGTCGACTGACCATTGGCAAAGAGTCTACAAACAATAAATGCTGAAGAGGTTTTAGAGAACTGTGTACCCTCTAGCTGCTGGTGAGATGTAAAAGGGTTAAACGCTCATAATGAGAACAGAAAGGAGCTGCGTTGAAAAGGAAAAATTGAGGTACCATTCAATCCAGCAGGCGCACCAAAGGGCCTCTCACCTGAGAAGACCAGAATGAAGAAGACCCGGGCTGCAAAAGCTGCACTGCAGCCTTATTCACAATAGACAAGACAGTGAAGCAACCAAAATGTCCATCAACAGACGAAAGGATAAAGAAGAAGTGGTCCATGTACACAATGAATACTAGCCATGGAAAACAATGAAACACTGCTCTTTGAGGCACCATAGATGATCCTGGAGATAATCGCAGAACATGAGGTAAGTCGGAAAGCAAAAGTCCTATATCCTATGATATCACTTATAGGCGTTATCTAATAACTGACACAAATGAACATATTTCCACAGAGAAAGTCAATCACAGACTTATTAAAAAAAAACTATGCTTATCTAAAAGGAAAGCTGGGGGGAATGGATACATGAAGATTAGCGTTACCATAGGTATACAAATACATATTATATACATATATCAAAAAGACCGACCATATAGCAAGGAAGGTTTACGGAACACTCTGTAATAATTTACACGGGAAGAGGATCTCTACATAAATAGGTATATAGAATATGTAGATGAACCAGAGTGTGGACACCTGGGACAAGCAACATTCTAACCATTACCCCAATTGAAAAAATTAAAACAACGAACTAGGAGTAATGAGACATAAACTTATGGGGGGTTTTCCTGGCACATTCCATCCAAATTGAAAACCTAGGCAGACAACTTCCAGAACGGCTCTGCTGCCCTAGTACCCAGATTTGGGAATCGAGAAATGCTGCATCCTTGTGGCCGTTTCCCACAACAGCAGCTTTGAACCCACTGCAAAAGGTCACTAATTATTCACCAATTGCAGGTCTGTAAATGACACCGGCCCTCCAAAAAATACTGAGGTCGAATATCGAACAAAAAAGTCTAGAGTGCAACCTTCCAAAAAAGAAAATTTGAAGAGGTATATTATACTCACACTTTTTTTCTTTTTTCTTTTAACAGAAAAGAAAAAGGCGTGGAAAAATGATGAATTGTAGGAATTTTTACAGACATGTAAACCCAAATTACAAAAACCTATCAGCTCACACCAGTCAGAATGGCCATCAACAAAAATGCTGCAAACAAGAAATGCTGACGTGATTGTGGAGAAATGCGTACCCTCGATTCTAAGGGGGACGTGGTAAGAGCCACTAATGAAAGCACAATTGAGGTGCCTTGAAAAGGTAAACGTTGAGCTACCATACCAGTCAATCAATCATACCCACTGCTGGGTCTATCCCCTGAGAAAAGGAAAATCAAAAATCACAGGCTGGCAATCCTGCACTCCAGCAATATTTACCATAGGCAACACTTGGAAGCAACGAAAATGTCCATCAACAGAGGAATGCACCAAGAAGAAGTGGTCCATGTACACAATGGAATATTAGCCATGAAAAACATTGAAGCACTGCTCTTTGAGGCACCATAGATGAGCCTGGAGATAATCACAAAACATGAAGTAGGTCGGAAAGCAAAACACCTATATCCTATATTATCACTTATGGCATTATCTAATAACTGGCACAGATGAACATATTTCCAAAGAGAAAGACACTCACAGGCTTAGAAAACAAACTATGCTCATCTGAAAGGAAAGGAGGGGGGAAATTGAGAAATGGAGATTAGTGTTACTATACATATACAAATACATATTATATACATGTATCAAAAAGACCGAACATATAGCAAGGGAGGTCGACGGAACACTGTAATATTTTACATGGGAAGAGGATCTGTACATTAATAGACATACATAATGTACAAATGAACCAGATTGTGTACACCTAGGACAAACAATATTCTAAACTTTACCCAGATTAAAAAACTTTTAAAAACCAGGAAGAAGTAATGAGACATAAACTTATGGGGATTTCTCCTGGCAAATTCCATTCTAATTTACAACCTAGGACAATGACTTCCAGAAAGGCTCTGCTGCCCTAGTACCCAGATTGGGGAATGGAGAAATGCTACCTCCTTGTGGCCGTTTCCCACAACCGCAGCTTTGAACCCACTGCAAAAGGTCACGAAATTTTCACCAACTTGCAGTTCTGTAAATGACACCTGCCCTCCAGAAAATTTCTGGGGTCAAAAATCGACCAGAAAATTCAAAAGAGGGCAACCTTCGAAGAAGACAATTTCAAGAGCTATATTGTACTCACGGTTTTTTTCTTTTAAGAGAAAAGACAAAGGCGTAGGAATATGATGAATTGTAAAAAATTTAATGACATGCATACCCATATGACAAAAACCTATCAGCTCAGAGCAGTCAGAATGGCCATTAGGAAAAATGCTGCAAAAAATAAACGGTGAAGGGAGTGTGGAGAAATGCGTACCCTCGGTTGTAAGGGGGTCATGTAAAGAGCCACTAATGAAAACACAGTGTAGGTGCTTTGAAAAGGGAAACATTGAGCTACCAGTCAATCAAGCACAACCACTGCTTGGCCTATCACCTGAGAAAATGAGAATCAAAAAGTCACAGGCTGGCAAACCTGTACGCCAGCAAGATTTACCATAGCCAGCACTTGGAAGCAATGAAAATGTCCATCAACCGAGGAATGCCCCAAGAAGAAGTGGTCCGCGTACACAATGGAATATTACTCTAATAATAAATATAACTTAAATTTAAAAACAAACAAAAGCAAGGAGACATCAACATTTGTGGGTTTATCCGGGCACATTGCACTCTAATTTATAACCGAAGAACACCACTGGCCGGTAGGTCTGTTTCCCTAGTACCAGCAAGGGGAATGTAGAAAGGCTGCTGCTCTCTGGCCGTTACCTGCAAAAGCAGGTTTAAAGCCTGAGCTAATGGTCACTTCATATGAACAAGTACTGCAGGGCTGTAAATGAAACCTGCCCTCAAAGTGTCTTGAGGGAGATAATGGCCAAAATATTTCAAATGGTGACACATACTTTAAGAAAACACTTTGAAGAAATAAGCTCTAATCACAGCTGGAAATATAAAAAAGGACATGCCTTAAAGCTCAATTTCAATGCATTATGAGACACATGCAAATTCAACCACAAAGAGGTATCAGCTCACACCACTCAGAATAACCATCAGCAAAAACTACAAAGAATAAATCCTGAAGGCGCTGGGAAGAAATACATACCCTCCACTTTAAGTGGGACGTAACCTGGAAAGAGCCACTAAGGAGAACAGAATAGAGGTGCCTTTAAAAGGTAAACATTGAGCTACCGTATGATCCAGCAGACCTATTCCTGGACCTATAAACTAAGAAGACAGAATTGGAAGGACACAGGCACGCAAATCTGCTTTGCATAGTATTACAATAGCCAAGATATGGAAGTAACCAAAAAGTCCACCGACAGATGGGTGGACAAAGAAGAACTGCTACCTGTACAGATGGAATATGAGCTAGTGAAAAAAATGAAACAATGCCATTTCCAGCACCATAGATGAGTCTAGAAGTAATCACGCAACTTGGAGTAAGCGAGAAAGCGAAAAACACATATCCTATCATATCACATATAGGTGTTACCTAAAAAATGACACAAACAAAGATATTTCCACAGAGAAACACTTTCATAGATTCATTAAAAAACTTACGGTTCACCAAATGGACAGGTGTGAGGATTGGATACATTACCATATTGAGGTTAACAGAGCGATACAAACACATGTGAAATATAGAATCACCAAAGACCTACGCAATACCACGAGAAGACTGCTCAACATTGTGTCATAACCTACAAGGGAGAAGGATCCGAAGAAGAACAGATATATGGATATGTGTGAAAGAACCACATCTTGCACACCTAGAACAAACAAAACATTGTAATCAAGTTTGCTGTGAGAAAAAATAAAAATTAAGTTAAAAATACCAACAAGAAGTAAGGAGACATAAACTTAAAGGGCTTTTTCCTCGCACATTCCGTTCTAATTTACAACCTAGAACACCACTTCCAGTAAGGCTCTGTTGCCCTAGTAACCAGATTTGGTAAAGGAGAAATGCTGCCACCTTGTGGCCGATTCCCGCAAGAGCAGCTTTTAACCCACAGCTAATGGTCACTTACCATTCACAAGGACTCAGGGCTGTAAAGGACACCTGCCCTCAAAACTGTGCTGAGGTAGGGAATGGATAAAAAAATTCAAAACGGGCAAAATGTTCACGAAGATAGTATGAAGAGGTAAGTTTTACTCACTCTCTTTTTAAAGAAAGGAAAATGGATAAAAGCTCAGCCTCAGGAAGAATTAGACTCATGCAATCTAATCTACAAAAAGTTTTCAACTCACACCAGTCGACTGACCATTGGCAAAGAGTCTACAAACAATAAATGCTGAAGAGGTTTTAGAGAACTGTGTACCCTCTAGCTGCTGGTGAGATGTAAAAGGGTTAAACGCTCATAATGAGAACAGAAAGGAGCTGCGTTGAAAAGGAAAAATTGAGGTACCATTCAATCCAGCAGGCGCACCAAAGGGCCTCTCACCTGAGAAGACCAGAATGAAGAAGACCCGGGCTGCAAAAGCTGCACTGCAGCCTTATTCACAATAGACAAGACAGTGAAGCAACCAAGATGTCCATCAACAGATGAAAGGATAAAGAAGAAGTGGTCCATGTACACAATGAATACTAGCCATGGAAAACAATGAAACACTGCTCTTTGAGGCACCATAGATGATCCTGGAGATAATCGCAGAACATGAGGTAAGTCGGAAAGCAAAAGTCCTATATCCTATGATATCACTTATAGGCGTTATCTAATAACTGACACAAATGAACATATTTCCACAGAGAAAGTCAATCACAGACTTATTAAAAAAAAAACTATGCTTATCTAAAAGGAAAGGTGGGGGGAATGGATACATGAAGATTAGCGTTACCATAGGTATACAAATACATATTATATACATATATCAAAAAGACCGACCATATAGCAAGGAAGGTTTACGGAACACTCTGTAATAATTTACACGGGAAGAGGATCTCTACATAAATAGGTATATAGAATATGTAGATGAACCAGAGTGTGGACACCTGGGACAAGCAACATTCTAACCATTACCCCAATTGAAAAAATTAAAACAACGAACTAGGAGTAATGAGACATAAACTTATGGGGGGTTTTCCTGGCACATTCCATCCAAATTGAAAACCTAGGCAGACAACTTCCAGAACGGCTCTGCTGCCCTAGTACCCAGATTTGGGAATCGAGAAATGCTGCATCCTTGTGGCCGTTTCCCACAACAGCAGCTTTGAACCCACTGCAAAAGGTCACTAATTATTCACCAATTGCAGGTCTGTAAATGACACCGGCCCTCCAAAAAATACTGAGGTCGAATATCGAACAAAAAAGTCTAGAGTGCAACCCTCCAAAAAAGAAAATTTGAAGAGGTATATTATACTCACACTTTTTTTCTTTTTTCTTTTAACAGAAAAGAAAAAGGCGTGGAAAAATGATGAATTGTAGGAATTTTTACAGACATGTAAACCCAAATTACAAAAACCTATCAGCTCACACCAGTCAGAATGGCCATCAACAAAAATGCTGCAAACAAGAAATGCTGACGTGATTGTGGAGAAATGCGTACCCTCGATTCTAAGGGGGACGTGGTAAGAGCCACTAATGAAAGCACAATTGAGGTGCCTTGAAAAGGTAAACGTTGAGCTACCATACCAGTCAATCAATCATACCCACTGCTGGGTCTATCCCCTGAGAAAAGGAAAATCAAAAATCACAGGCTGGCAATCCTGCACTCCAGCAATATTTACCATAGGCAACACTTGGAAGCAACGAAAATGTCCATCAACAGAGGAATGCACCAAGAAGAAGTGGTCCATGTACACAATGGAATATTAGCCATGAAAAACATTGAAGCACTGCTCTTTGAGGCACCATAGATGAGCCTGGAGATAATCACAAAACATGAAGTAGGTCGGAAAGCAAAACACCTATATCCTATATTATCACTTATGGCATTATCTAATAACTGGCACAGATGAACATATTTCCAAAGAGAAAGACACTCACAGGCTTAGAAAACAAACTATGCTCATCTGAAAGGAAAGGAGGGGGGAAATTGAGAAATGGAGATTAGTGTTACTATACATATACAAATACATATTATATACATGTATCAAAAAGACCGAACATATAGCAAGGGAGGTCGACGGAACACTGTAATATTTTACATGGGAAGAGGATCTGTACATTAATAGACATACATAATGTACAAATGAACCAGATTGTGTACACCTAGGACAAACAATATTCTAAACTTTACCCAGATTAAAAAACTTTTAAAAACCAGGAAGAAGTAATGAGACATAAACTTATGGGGATTTCTCCTGGCAAATTCCATTCTAATTTACAACCTAGGACAATGACTTCCAGAAAGGCTCTGCTGCCCTAGTACCCAGATTGGGGAATGGAGAAATGCTACCTCCTTGTGGCCGTTTCCCACAACCGCAGCTTTGAACCCACTGCAAAAGGTCACGAAATTTTCACCAACTTGCAGTTCTGTAAATGACACCTGCCCTCCAGAAAATTTCTGGGGTCAAAAATCGACCAGAAAATTCAAAAGAGGGCAACCTTCGAAGAAGACAATTTCAAGAGCTATATTGTACTCACGGTTTTTTTCTTTTAAGAGAAAAGACAAAGGCGTAGGAATATGATGAATTGGAAAAAATTTAATGACATGCATACCCATATGACAAAAACCTATCAGCTCAGAGCAGTCAGAATGGCCATTAGGAAAAATGCTGCAAAAAATAAACGGTGAAGGGAGTGTGGAGAAATGCGTACCCTCGGTTGTAAGGGGGTCATGTAAAGAGCCACTAATGAAAACACAGTGTAGGTGCTTTGAAAAGGGAAACATTGAGCTACCAGTCAATCAAGCACAACCACTGCTTGGCCTATCACCTGAGAAAATGAGAATCAAAAAGTCACAGGCTGGCAAACCTGTACGCCAGCAAGATTTACCATAGCCAGCACTTGGAAGCAATGAAAATGTCCATCAACCGAGGAATGCCCCAAGAAGAAGTGGTCCGCGTACACAATGGAATATTACTCTAATAATAAATATAAATTAAATTTAAAAACAAACAAAAGCAAGGAGACATCAACATTTGTGGGTTTATCCGGGCACATTGCACTCTAATTTATAACCGAAGAACACCACTGGCCGGTAGGTCTGTTTCCCTAGTACCAGCAAGGGGAATGTAGAAAGGCTGCTGCTCTCTGGCCGTTACCTGCAAAAGCAGGTTTAAAGCCTGAGCTAATGGTCACTTCATATGAACAAGTACTGCAGGGCTGTAAATGAAACCTGCCCTCAAAGTGTCTTGAGGGAGATAATGGCCAAAATATTTCAAATGGTGACACATACTTTAAGAAAACACTTTGAAGAAATAAGCTCTAATCACAGCTGGAAATATAAAAAAGGACATGCCTTAAAGCTCAATTTCAATGCATTATGAGACACATGCAAATTCAACCACAAAGAGGTATCAGCTCACACCACTCAGAATAACCATCAGCAAAAACTACAAAGAATAAATCCTGAAGGCGCTGGGAAGAAATACATACCCTCCACTTTAAGTGGGACGTAACCTGGAAAGAGCCACTAAGGAGAACAGAATAGAGGTGCCTTTAAAAGGTAAACATTGAGCTACCGTATGATCCAGCAGACCTATTCCTGGACCTATAAACTAAGAAGACAGAATTGGAAGGACACAGGCACGCAAATCTGCTTTGCATAGTATTACAATAGCCAAGATATGGAAGTAACCAAAAAGTCCACCGACAGATGGGTGGACAAAGAAGAACTGCTACCTGTACAGATGGAATATGAGCTAGTGAAAAAAATGAAACAATGCCATTTCCAGCACCATAGATGAGTCTAGAAGTAATCACGCAACTTGGAGTAAGCGAGAAAGCGAAAAACACATATCCTATCATATCACATATAGGTGTTACCTAAAAAATGACACAAACAAAGATATTTCCACAGAGAAACACTTTCATAGATTCATTAAAAAACTTACGGTTCACCAAATGGACAGGTGTGAGGATTGGATACATTACCATATTGAGGTTAACAGAGCGATACAAACACATGTGAAATATAGAATCACCAAAGACCTACGCAATACCACGAGAAGACTGCTCAACATTGTGTCATAACCTACAAGGGAGAAGGATCCGAAGAAGAACAGATATATGGATATGTGTGAAAGAACCACATCTTGCACACCTAGAACAAACAAAACATTGTAATCAAGTTTGCTGTGAGAAAAAATAAAAATTAAGTTAAAAATACCAACAAGAAGTAAGGAGACATAAACTTAAAGGGCTTTTTCCTCGCACATTCCGTTCTAATTTACAACCTAGAACACCACTTCCAGTAAGGCTCTGTTGCCCTAGTAACCAGATTTGGTAAAGGAGAAATGCTGCCACCTTGTGGCCGATTCCCGCAAGAGCAGCTTTTAACCCACAGCTAATGGTCACTTACCATTCACAAGGACTCAGGGCTGTAAAGGACACCTGCCCTCAAAACTGTGCTGAGGTAGGGAATGGATAAAAAAATTCAAAACGGGCAAAATGTTCACGAAGATAGTATGAAGAGGTAAGTTTTACTCACTCTCTTTTTAAAGAAAGGAAAATGGATAAAAGCTCAGCCTCAGGAAGAATTAGACTCATGCAATCTAATCTACAAAAAGTTTTCAACTCACACCAGTCGACTGACCATTGGCAAAGAGTCTACAAACAATAAATGCTGAAGAGGTTTTAGAGAACTGTGTACCCTCTAGCTGCTGGTGAGATGTAAAAGGGTTAAACGCTCATAATGAGAACAGAAAGGAGCTGCGTTGAAAAGGAAAAATTGAGGTACCATTCAATCCAGCAGGCGCACCAAAGGGCCTCTCACCTGAGAAGACCAGAATGAAGAAGACCCGGGCTGCAAAAGCTGCACTGCAGCCTTATTCACAATAGACAAGACAGTGAAGCAACCAAGATGTCCATCAACAGATGAAAGGATAAAGAAGAAGTGGTCCATGTACACAATGAATACTAGCCATGGAAAACAATGAAACACTGCTCTTTGAGGCACCATAGATGATCCTGGAGATAATCGCAGAACATGAGGTAAGTCGGAAAGCAAAAGTCCTATATCCTATGATATCACTTATAGGCGTTATCTAATAACTGACACAAATGAACATATTTCCACAGAGAAAGTCAATCACAGACTTATTAAAAAAAAAACTATGCTTATCTAAAAGGAAAGGTGGGGGGAATGGATACATGAAGATTAGCGTTACCATAGGTATACAAATACATATTATATACATATATCAAAAAGACCGACCATATAGCAAGGAAGGTTTACGGAACACTCTGTAATAATTTACACGGGAAGAGGATCTCTACATAAATAGGTATATAGAATATGTAGATGAACCAGAGTGTGGACACCTGGGACAAGCAACATTCTAACCATTACCCCAATTGAAAAAATTAAAACAACGAACTAGGAGTAATGAGACATAAACTTATGGGGGGTTTTCCTGGCACATTCCATCCAAATTGAAAACCTAGGCAGACAACTTCCAGAACGGCTCTGCTGCCCTAGTACCCAGATTTGGGAATCGAGAAATGCTGCATCCTTGTGGCCGTTTCCCACAACAGCAGCTTTGAACCCACTGCAAAAGGTCACTAATTATTCACCAATTGCAGGTCTGTAAATGACACCGGCCCTCCAAAAAATACTGAGGTCGAATATCGAACAAAAAAGTCTAGAGTGCAACCTTCCAAAAAAGAAAATTTGAAGAGGTATATTATACTCACACTTTTTTTCTTTTTTCTTTTAACAGAAAAGAAAAAGGCGTGGAAAAATGATGAATTGTAGGAATTTTTACAGACATGTAAACCCAAATTACAAAAACCTATCAGCTCACACCAGTCAGAATGGCCATCAACAAAAATGCTGCAAACAAGAAATGCTGACGTGATTGTGGAGAAATGCGTACCCTCGATTCTAAGGGGGACGTGGTAAGAGCCACTAATGAAAGCACAATTGAGGTGCCTTGAAAAGGTAAACGTTGAGCTACCATACCAGTCAATCAATCATACCCACTGCTGGGTCTATCCCCTGAGAAAAGGAAAATCAAAAATCACAGGCTGGCAATCCTGCACTCCAGCAATATTTACCATAGGCAACACTTGGAAGCAACGAAAATGTCCATCAACAGAGGAATGCACCAAGAAGAAGTGGTCCATGTACACAATGGAATATTAGCCATGAAAAACATTGAAGCACTGCTCTTTGAGGCACCATAGATGAGCCTGGAGATAATCACAAAACATGAAGTAGGTCGGAAAGCAAAACACCTATATCCTATATTATCACTTATGGCATTATCTAATAACTGGCACAGATGAACATATTTCCAAAGAGAAAGACACTCACAGGCTTAGAAAACAAACTATGCTCATCTGAAAGGAAAGGAGGGGGGAAATTGAGAAATGGAGATTAGTGTTACTATACATATACAAATACATATTATATACATGTATCAAAAAGACCGAACATATAGCAAGGGAGGTCGACGGAACACTGTAATATTTTACATGGGAAGAGGATCTGTACATTAATAGACATACATAATGTACAAATGAACCAGATTGTGTACACCTAGGACAAACAATATTCTAAACTTTACCCAGATTAAAAAACTTTTAAAAACCAGGAAGAAGTAATGAGACATAAACTTATGGGGATTTCTCCTGGCAAATTCCATTCTAATTTACAACCTAGGACAATGACTTCCAGAAAGGCTCTGCTGCCCTAGTACCCAGATTGGGGAATGGAGAAATGCTACCTCCTTGTGGCCGTTTCCCACAACCGCAGCTTTGAACCCACTGCAAAAGGTCACGAAATTTTCACCAACTTGCAGTTCTGTAAATGACACCTGCCCTCCAGAAAATTTCTGGGGTCAAAAATCGACCAGAAAATTCAAAAGAGGGCAACCTTCGAAGAAGACAATTTCAAGAGCTATATTGTACTCACGGTTTTTTTCTTTTAAGAGAAAAGACAAAGGCGTAGGAATATGATGAATTGTAAAAAATTTAATGACATGCATACCCATATGACAAAAACCTATCAGCTCAGAGCAGTCAGAATGGCCATTAGGAAAAATGCTGCAAAAAATAAACGGTGAAGGGAGTGTGGAGAAATGCGTACCCTCGGTTGTAAGGGGGTCATGTAAAGAGCCACTAATGAAAACACAGTGTAGGTGCTTTGAAAAGGGAAACATTGAGCTACCAGTCAATCAAGCACAACCACTGCTTGGCCTATCACCTGAGAAAATGAGAATCAAAAAGTCACAGGCTGGCAAACCTGTACGCCAGCAAGATTTACCATAGCCAGCACTTGGAAGCAATGAAAATGTCCATCAACCGAGGAATGCCCCAAGAAGAAGTGGTCCGCGTACACAATGGAATATTACTCTAATAATAAATATAACTTAAATTTAAAAACAAACAAAAGCAAGGAGACATCAACATTTGTGGGTTTATCCGGGCACATTGCACTCTAATTTATAACCGAAGAACACCACTGGCCGGTAGGTCTGTTTCCCTAGTACCAGCAAGGGGAATGTAGAAAGGCTGCTGCTCTCTGGCCGTTACCTGCAAAAGCAGGTTTAAAGCCTGAGCTAATGGTCACTTCATATGAACAAGTACTGCAGGGCTGTAAATGAAACCTGCCCTCAAAGTGTCTTGAGGGAGATAATGGCCAAAATATTTCAAATGGTGACACATACTTTAAGAAAACACTTTGAAGAAATAAGCTCTAATCACAGCTGGAAATATAAAAAAGGACATGCCTTAAAGCTCAATTTCAATGCATTATGAGACACATGCAAATTCAACCACAAAGAGGTATCAGCTCACACCACTCAGAATAACCATCAGCAAAAACTACAAAGAATAAATCCTGAAGGCGCTGGGAAGAAATACATACCCTCCACTTTAAGTGGGACGTAACCTGGAAAGAGCCACTAAGGAGAACAGAATAGAGGTGCCTTTAAAAGGTAAACATTGAGCTACCGTATGATCCAGCAGACCTATTCCTGGACCTATAAACTAAGAAGACAGAATTGGAAGGACACAGGCACGCAAATCTGCTTTGCATAGTATTACAATAGCCAAGATATGGAAGTAACCAAAAAGTCCACCGACAGATGGGTGGACAAAGAAGAACTGCTACCTGTACAGATGGAATATGAGCTAGTGAAAAAAATGAAACAATGCCATTTCCAGCACCATAGATGAGTCTAGAAGTAATCACGCAACTTGGAGTAAGCGAGAAAGCGAAAAACACATATCCTATCATATCACATATAGGTGTTACCTAAAAAATGATACAAACAAAGATATTTCCACAGAGAAACACTTTCATAGATTCATTAAAAAAACTTACGGTTCACCAAATGGACAGGTGTGAGGATTGGATACATTACCATATTGAGGTTAACAGAGCGATACAAACACATGTGAAATATAGAATCACCAAAGACCTACGCAATACCACGAGAAGACTGCTCAACATTGTGTCATAACCTACAAGGGAAAAGGATCCGAAGAAGAACAGATATATGGATATGTGTGAAAGAACCACATCTTGCACACCTAGAACAAACAAAACATTGTAATCAAGTTTGCTGTGAGAAAAAATAAAAATTAAGTTAAAAATACCAACAAGAAGTAAGGAGACATAAACTTAAAGGGCTTTTTCCTCGCACATTCCGTTCTAATTTACAACCTAGAACACCACTTCCAGTAAGGCTCTGTTGCCCTAGTAACCAGATTTGGTAAAGGAGAAATGCTGCCACCTTGTGGCCGATTCCCGCAAGAGCAGCTTTTAACCCACAGCTAATGGTCACTTACCATTCACAAGGACTCAGGGCTGTAAAGGACACCTGCCCTCAAAACTGTGCTGAGGTAGGGAATGGATAAAAAAATTCAAAACGGGCAAAATGTTCACGAAGATAGTATGAAGAGGTAAGTTTTACTCACTCTCTTTTTAAAGAAAGGAAAATGGATAAAAGCTCAGCCTCAGGAAGAATTAGACTCATGCAATCTAATCTACAAAAAGTTTTCAACTCACACCAGTCGACTGACCATTGGCAAAGAGTCTACAAACAATAAATGCTGAAGAGGTTTTAGAGAACTGTGTACCCTCTAGCTGCTGGTGAGATGTAAAAGGGTTAAACGCTCATAATGAGAACAGAAAGGAGCTGCGTTGAAAAGGAAAAATTGAGGTACCATTCAATCCAGCAGGCGCACCAAAGGGCCTCTCACCTGAGAAGACCAGAATGAAGAAGACCCGGGCTGCAAAAGCTGCACTGCAGCCTTATTCACAATAGACAAGACAGTGAAGCAACCAAGATGTCCATCAACAGATGAAAGGATAAAGAAGAAGTGGTCCATGTACACAATGAATACTAGCCATGGAAAACAATGAAACACTGCTCTTTGAGGCACCATAGATGATCCTGGAGATAATCGCAGAACATGAGGTAAGTCGGAAAGCAAAAGTCCTATATCCTATGATATCACTTATAGGCGTTATCTAATAACTGACACAAATGAACATATTTCCACAGAGAAAGTCAATCACAGACTTATTAAAAAAAAAACTATGCTTATCTAAAAGGAAAGGTGGGGGGAATGGATACATGAAGATTAGCGTTACCATAGGTATACAAATACATATTATATACATATATCAAAAAGACCGACCATATAGCAAGGAAGGTTTACGGAACACTCTGTAATAATTTACACGGGAAGAGGATCTCTACATAAATAGGTATATAGAATATGTAGATGAACCAGAGTGTGGACACCTGGGACAAGCAACATTCTAACCATTACCCCAATTGAAAAAATTAAAACAACGAACTAGGAGTAATGAGACATAAACTTATGGGGGGTTTTCCTGGCACATTCCATCCAAATTGAAAACCTAGGCAGACAACTTCCAGAACGGCTCTGCTGCCCTAGTACCCAGATTTGGGAATCGAGAAATGCTGCATCCTTGTGGCCGTTTCCCACAACAGCAGCTTTGAACCCACTGCAAAAGGTCACTAATTATTCACCAATTGCAGGTCTGTAAATGACACCGGCCCTCCAAAAAATACTGAGGTCGAATATCGAACAAAAAAGTCTAGAGTGCAACCCTCCAAAAAAGAAAATTTGAAGAGGTATATTATACTCACACTTTTTTTCTTTTTTCTTTTAACAGAAAAGAAAAAGGCGTGGAAAAATGATGAATTGTAGGAATTTTTACAGACATGTAAACCCAAATTACAAAAACCTATCAGCTCACACCAGTCAGAATGGCCATCAACAAAAATGCTGCAAACAAGAAATGCTGACGTGATTGTGGAGAAATGCGTACCCTCGATTCTAAGGGGGACGTGGTAAGAGCCACTAATGAAAGCACAATTGAGGTGCCTTGAAAAGGTAAACGTTGAGCTACCATACCAGTCAATCAATCATACCCACTGCTGGGTCTATCCCCTGAGAAAAGGAAAATCAAAAATCACAGGCTGGCAATCCTGCACTCCAGCAATATTTACCATAGGCAACACTTGGAAGCAACGAAAATGTCCATCAACAGAGGAATGCACCAAGAAGAAGTGGTCCATGTACACAATGGAATATTAGCCATGAAAAACATTGAAGCACTGCTCTTTGAGGCACCATAGATGAGCCTGGAGATAATCACAAAACATGAAGTAGGTCGGAAAGCAAAACACCTATATCCTATATTATCACTTATGGCATTATCTAATAACTGGCACAGATGAACATATTTCCAAAGAGAAAGACACTCACAGGCTTAGAAAACAAACTATGCTCATCTGAAAGGAAAGGAGGGGGGAAATTGAGAAATGGAGATTAGTGTTACTATACATATACAAATACATATTATATACATGTATCAAAAAGACCGAACATATAGCAAGGGAGGTCGACGGAACACTGTAATATTTTACATGGGAAGAGGATCTGTACATTAATAGACATACATAATGTACAAATGAACCAGATTTTGTACACCTAGGACAAACAATATTCTAAACTTTACCCAGATTAAAAAACTTTTAAAAACCAGGAAGAAGTAATGAGACATAAACTTATGGGGATTTCTCCTGGCAAATTCCATTCTAATTTACAACCTAGGACAATGACTTCCAGAAAGGCTCTGCTGCCCTAGTACCCAGATTGGGGAATGGAGAAATGCTACCTCCTTGTGGCCGTTTCCCACAACCGCAGCTTTGAACCCACTGCAAAAGGTCACGAAATTTTCACCAACTTGCAGTTCTGTAAATGACACCTGCCCTCCAGAAAATTTCTGGGGTCAAAAATCGACCAGAAAATTCAAAAGAGGGCAACCTTCGAAGAAGACAATTTCAAGAGCTATATTGTACTCACGGTTTTTTTCTTTTAAGAGAAAAGACAAAGGCGTAGGAATATGATGAATTGTAAAAAATTTAATGACATGCATACCCATATGACAAAAACCTATCAGCTCAGAGCAGTCAGAATGGCCATTAGGAAAAATGCTGCAAAAAATAAACGGTGAAGGGAGTGTGGAGAAATGCGTACCCTCGGTTGTAAGGGGGTCATGTAAAGAGCCACTAATGAAAACACAGTGTAGGTGCTTTGAAAAGGGAAACATTGAGCTACCAGTCAATCAAGCACAACCACTGCTTGGCCTATCACCTGAGAAAATGAGAATCAAAAAGTCACAGGCTGGCAAACCTGTACGCCAGCAAGATTTACCATAGCCAGCACTTGGAAGCAATGAAAATGTCCATCAACCGAGGAATGCCCCAAGAAGAAGTGGTCCGCGTACACAATGGAATATTACTCTAATAATAAATATAAATTAAATTTAAAAACAAACAAAAGCAAGGAGACATCAACATTTGTGGGTTTATCCGGGCACATTGCACTCTAATTTATAACCGAAGAACACCACTGGCCGGTAGGTCTGTTTCCCTAGTACCAGCAAGGGGAATGTAGAAAGGCTGCTGCTCTCTGGCCGTTACCTGCAAAAGCAGGTTTAAAGCCTGAGCTAATGGTCACTTCATATGAACAAGTACTGCAGGGCTGTAAATGAAACCTGCCCTCAAAGTGTCTTGAGGGAGATAATGGCCAAAATATTTCAAATGGTGACACATACTTTAAGAAAACACTTTGAAGAAATAAGCTCTAATCACAGCTGGAAATATAAAAAAGGACATGCCTTAAAGCTCAATTTCAATGCATTATGAGACACATGCAAATTCAACCACAAAGAGGTATCAGCTCACACCACTCAGAATAACCATCAGCAAAAACTACAAAGAATAAATCCTGAAGGCGCTGGGAAGAAATACATACCCTCCACTTTAAGTGGGACGTAACCTGGAAAGAGCCACTAAGGAGAACAGAATAGAGGTGCCTTTAAAAGGTAAACATTGAGCTACCGTATGATCCAGCAGACCTATTCCTGGACCTATAAACTAAGAAGACAGAATTGGAAGGACACAGGCACGCAAATCTGCTTTGCATAGTATTACAATAGCCAAGATATGGAAGTAACCAAAAAGTCCACCGACAGATGGGTGGACAAAGAAGAACTGCTACCTGTACAGATGGAATATGAGCTAGTGAAAAAAATGAAACAATGCCATTTCCAGCACCATAGATGAGTCTAGAAGTAATCACGCAACTTGGAGTAAGCGAGAAAGCGAAAAACACATATCCTATCATATCACATATAGGTGTTACCTAAAAAATGATACAAACAAAGATATTTCCACAGAGAAACACTTTCATAGATTCATTAAAAAAACTTACGGTTCACCAAATGGACAGGTGTGAGGATTGGATACATTACCATATTGAGGTTAACAGAGCGATACAAACACATGTGAAATATAGAATCACCAAAGACCTACGCAATACCACGAGAAGACTGCTCAACATTGTGTCATAACCTACAAGGGAAAAGGATCCGAAGAAGAACAGATATATGGATATGTGTGAAAGAACCACATCTTGCACACCTAGAACAAACAAAACATTGTAATCAAGTTTGCTGTGAGAAAAAATAAAAATTAAGTTAAAAATACCAACAAGAAGTAAGGAGACATAAACTTAAAGGGCTTTTTCCTCGCACATTCCGTTCTAATTTACAACCTAGAACACCACTTCCAGTAAGGCTCTGTTGCCCTAGTAACCAGATTTGGTAAAGGAGAAATGCTGCCACCTTGTGGCCGATTCCCGCAAGAGCAGCTTTTAACCCACAGCTAATGGTCACTTACCATTCACAAGGACTCAGGGCTGTAAAGGACACCTGCCCTCAAAACTGTGCTGAGGTAGGGAATGGATAAAAAAATTCAAAACGGGCAAAATGTTCACGAAGATAGTATGAAGAGGTAAGTTTTACTCACTCTCTTTTTAAAGAAAGGAAAATGGATAAAAGCTCAGCCTCAGGAAGAATTAGACTCATGCAATCTAATCTACAAAAAGTTTTCAACTCACACCAGTCGACTGACCATTGGCAAAGAGTCTACAAACAATAAATGCTGAAGAGGTTTTAGAGAACTGTGTACCCTCTAGCTGCTGGTGAGATGTAAAAGGGTTAAACGCTCATAATGAGAACAGAAAGGAGCTGCGTTGAAAAGGAAAAATTGAGGTACCATTCAATCCAGCAGGCGCACCAAAGGGCCTCTCACCTGAGAAGACCAGAATGAAGAAGACCCGGGCTGCAAAAGCTGCACTGCAGCCTTATTCACAATAGACAAGACAGTGAAGCAACCAAGATGTCCATCAACAGATGAAAGGATAAAGAAGAAGTGGTCCATGTACACAATGAATACTAGCCATGGAAAACAATGAAACACTGCTCTTTGAGGCACCATAGATGATCCTGGAGATAATCGCAGAACATGAGGTAAGTCGGAAAGCAAAAGTCCTATATCCTATGATATCACTTATAGGCGTTATCTAATAACTGACACAAATGAACATATTTCCACAGAGAAAGTCAATCACAGACTTATTAAAAAAAAAACTATGCTTATCTAAAAGGAAAGGTGGGGGGAATGGATACATGAAGATTAGCGTTACCATAGGTATACAAATACATATTATATACATATATCAAAAAGACCGACCATATAGCAAGGAAGGTTTACGGAACACTCTGTAATAATTTACACGGGAAGAGGATCTCTACATAAATAGGTATATAGAATATGTAGATGAACCAGAGTGTGGACACCTGGGACAAGCAACATTCTAACCATTACCCCAATTGAAAAAATTAAAACAACGAACTAGGAGTAATGAGACATAAACTTATGGGGGGTTTTCCTGGCACATTCCATCCAAATTGAAAACCTAGGCAGACAACTTCCAGAACGGCTCTGCTGCCCTAGTACCCAGATTTGGGAATCGAGAAATGCTGCATCCTTGTGGCCGTTTCCCACAACAGCAGCTTTGAACCCACTGCAAAAGGTCACTAATTATTCACCAATTGCAGGTCTGTAAATGACACCGGCCCTCCAAAAAATACTGAGGTCGAATATCGAACAAAAAAGTCTAGAGTGCAACCCTCCAAAAAAGAAAATTTGAAGAGGTATATTATACTCACACTTTTTTTCTTTTTTCTTTTAACAGAAAAGAAAAAGGCGTGGAAAAATGATGAATTGTAGGAATTTTTACAGACATGTAAACCCAAATTACAAAAACCTATCAGCTCACACCAGTCAGAATGGCCATCAACAAAAATGCTGCAAACAAGAAATGCTGACGTGATTGTGGAGAAATGCGTACCCTCGATTCTAAGGGGGACGTGGTAAGAGCCACTAATGAAAGCACAATTGAGGTGCCTTGAAAAGGTAAACGTTGAGCTACCATACCAGTCAATCAATCATACCCACTGCTGGGTCTATCCCCTGAGAAAAGGAAAATCAAAAATCACAGGCTGGCAATCCTGCACTCCAGCAATATTTACCATAGGCAACACTTGGAAGCAACGAAAATGTCCATCAACAGAGGAATGCACCAAGAAGAAGTGGTCCATGTACACAATGGAATATTAGCCATGAAAAACATTGAAGCACTGCTCTTTGAGGCACCATAGATGAGCCTGGAGATAATCACAAAACATGAAGTAGGTCGGAAAGCAAAACACCTATATCCTATATTATCACTTATGGCATTATCTAATAACTGGCACAGATGAACATATTTCCAAAGAGAAAGACACTCACAGGCTTAGAAAACAAACTATGCTCATCTGAAAGGAAAGGAGGGGGGAAATTGAGAAATGGAGATTAGTGTTACTATACATATACAAATACATATTATATACATGTATCAAAAAGACCGAACATATAGCAAGGGAGGTCGACGGAACACTGTAATATTTTACATGGGAAGAGGATCTGTACATTAATAGACATACATAATGTGCAAATGAACCAGATTGTGTACACCTAGGACAAACAATATTCTAAACTTTACCCAGATTAAAAAACTTTTAAAAACCAGGAAGAAGTAATGAGACATAAACGTATGGGGATTTCTCCTGGCAAATTCCATTCTAATTTACAACCTAGGACAATGACTTCCAGAAAGGCTCTGCTGCCCTAGTACCCAGATTGGGGAATGGAGAAATGCTACCTCCTTGTGGCCGTTTCCCACAACCGCAGCTTTGAACCCACTGCAAAAGGTCACGAAATTTTCACCAACTTGCAGTTCTGTAAATGACACCTGCCCTCCAGAAAATTTCTGGGGTCAAAAATCGACCAGAAAATTCAAAAGAGGGCAACCTTCGAAGAAGACAATTTCAAGAGCTATATTGTACTCACGGTTTTTTTCTTTTAAGAGAAAAGACAAAGGCGTAGGAATATGATGAATTGTAAAAAATTTAATGACATGCATACCCATATGACAAAAACCTATCAGCTCAGAGCAGTCAGAATGGCCATTAGGAAAAATGCTGCAAAAAATAAACGGTGAAGGGAGTGTGGAGAAATGCGTACCCTCGGTTGTAAGGGGGTCATGTAAAGAGCCACTAATGAAAACACAGTGTAGGTGCTTTGAAAAGGGAAACATTGAGCTACCAGTCAATCAAGCACAACCACTGCTTGGCCTATCACCTGAGAAAATGAGAATCAAAAAGTCACAGGCTGGCAAACCTGTACGCCAGCAAGATTTACCATAGCCAGCACTTGGAAGCAATGAAAATGTCCATCAACCGAGGAATGCCCCAAGAAGAAGTGGTCCGCGTACACAATGGAATATTACTCTAATAATAAATATAAATTAAATTTAAAAACAAACAAAAGCAAGGAGACATCAACATTTGTGGGTTTATCCGGGCACATTGCACTCTAATTTATAACCGAAGAACACCACTGGCCGGTAGGTCTGTTTCCCTAGTACCAGCAAGGGGAATGTAGAAAGGCTGCTGCTCTCTGGCCGTTACCTGCAAAAGCAGGTTTAAAGCCTGAGCTAATGGTCACTTCATATGAACAAGTACTGCAGGGCTGTAAATGAAACCTGCCCTCAAAGTGTCTTGAGGGAGATAATGGCCAAAATATTTCAAATGGTGACACATACTTTAAGAAAACACTTTGAAGAAATAAGCTCTAATCACAGCTGGAAATATAAAAAAGGACATGCCTTAAAGCTCAATTTCAATGCATTATGAGACACATGCAAATTCAACCACAAAGAGGTATCAGCTCACACCACTCAGAATAACCATCAGCAAAAACTACAAAGAATAAATCCTGAAGGCGCTGGGAAGAAATACATACCCTCCACTTTAAGTGGGACGTAACCTGGAAAGAGCCACTAAGGAGAACAGAATAGAGGTGCCTTTAAAAGGTAAACATTGAGCTACCGTATGATCCAGCAGACCTATTCCTGGACCTATAAACTAAGAAGACAGAATTGGAAGGACACAGGCACGCAAATCTGCTTTGCATAGTATTACAATAGCCAAGATATGGAAGTAACCAAAAAGTCCACCGACAGATGGGTGGACAAAGAAGAACTGCTACCTGTACAGATGGAATATGAGCTAGTGAAAAAAATGAAACAATGCCATTTCCAGCACCATAGATGAGTCTAGAAGTAATCACGCAACTTGGAGTAAGCGAGAAAGCGAAAAACACATATCCTATCATATCACATATAGGTGTTACCTAAAAAATGATACAAACAAAGATATTTCCACAGAGAAACACTTTCATAGATTCATTAAAAAAACTTACGGTTCACCAAATGGACAGGTGTGAGGATTGGATACATTACCATATTGAGGTTAACAGAGCGATACAAACACATGTGAAATATAGAATCACCAAAGACCTACGCAATACCACGAGAAGACTGCTCAACATTGTGTCATAACCTACAAGGGAAAAGGATCCGAAGAAGAACAGATATATGGATATGTGTGAAAGAACCACATCTTGCACACCTAGAACAAACAAAACATTGTAATCAAGTTTGCTGTGAGAAAAAATAAAAATTAAGTTAAAAATACCAACAAGAAGTAAGGAGACATAAACTTAAAGGGCTTTTTCCTCGCACATTCCGTTCTAATTTACAACCTAGAACACCACTTCCAGTAAGGCTCTGTTGCCCTAGTAACCAGATTTGGTAAAGGAGAAATGCTGCCACCTTGTGGCCGATTCCCGCAAGAGCAGCTTTTAACCCACAGCTAATGGTCACTTACCATTCACAAGGACTCAGGGCTGTAAAGGACACCTGCCCTCAAAACTGTGCTGAGGTAGGGAATGGATAAAAAAATTCAAAACGGGCAAAATGTTCACGAAGATAGTATGAAGAGGTAAGTTTTACTCACTCTCTTTTTAAAGAAAGGAAAATGGATAAAAGCTCAGCCTCAGGAAGAATTAGACTCATGCAATCTAATCTACAAAAAGTTTTCAACTCACACCAGTCGACTGACCATTGGCAAAGAGTCTACAAACAATAAATGCTGAAGAGGTTTTAGAGAACTGTGTACCCTCTAGCTGCTGGTGAGATGTAAAAGGGTTAAACGCTCATAATGAGAACAGAAAGGAGCTGCGTTGAAAAGGAAAAATTGAGGTACCATTCAATCCAGCAGGCGCACCAAAGGGCCTCTCACCTGAGAAGACCAGAATGAAGAAGACCCGGGCTGCAAAAGCTGCACTGCAGCCTTATTCACAATAGACAAGACAGTGAAGCAACCAAAATGTCCATCAACAGACGAAAGGATAAAGAAGAAGTGGTCCATGTACACAATGAATACTAGCCATGGAAAACAATGAAACACTGCTCTTTGAGGCACCATAGATGATCCTGGAGATAATCGCAGAACATGAGGTAAGTCGGAAAGCAAAAGTCCTATATCCTATGATATCACTTATAGGCGTTATCTAATAACTGACACAAATGAACATATTTCCACAGAGAAAGTCAATCACAGACTTATTAAAAAAAAACTATGCTTATCTAAAAGGAAAGCTGGGGGGAATGGATACATGAAGATTAGCGTTACCATAGGTATACAAATACATATTATATACATATATCAAAAAGACCGACCATATAGCAAGGAAGGTTTACGGAACACTCTGTAATAATTTACACGGGAAGAGGATCTCTACATAAATAGGTATATAGAATATGTAGATGAACCAGAGTGTGGACACCTGGGACAAGCAACATTCTAACCATTACCCCAATTGAAAAAATTAAAACAACGAACTAGGAGTAATGAGACATAAACTTATGGGGGGTTTTCCTGGCACATTCCATCCAAATTGAAAACCTAGGCAGACAACTTCCAGAACGGCTCTGCTGCCCTAGTACCCAGATTTGGGAATCGAGAAATGCTGCATCCTTGTGGCCGTTTCCCACAACAGCAGCTTTGAACCCACTGCAAAAGGTCACTAATTATTCACCAATTGCAGGTCTGTAAATGACACCGGCCCTCCAAAAAATACTGAGGTCGAATATCGAACAAAAAAGTCTAGAGTGCAACCTTCCAAAAAAGAAAATTTGAAGAGGTATATTATACTCACACTTTTTTTCTTTTTTCTTTTAACAGAAAAGAAAAAGGCGTGGAAAAATGATGAATTGTAGGAATTTTTACAGACATGTAAACCCAAATTACAAAAACCTATCAGCTCACACCAGTCAGAATGGCCATCAACAAAAATGCTGCAAACAAGAAATGCTGACGTGATTGTGGAGAAATGCGTACCCTCGATTCTAAGGGGGACGTGGTAAGAGCCACTAATGAAAGCACAATTGAGGTGCCTTGAAAAGGTAAACGTTGAGCTACCATACCAGTCAATCAATCATACCCACTGCTGGGTCTATCCCCTGAGAAAAGGAAAATCAAAAATCACAGGCTGGCAATCCTGCACTCCAGCAATATTTACCATAGGCAACACTTGGAAGCAACGAAAATGTCCATCAACAGAGGAATGCACCAAGAAGAAGTGGTCCATGTACACAATGGAATATTAGCCATGAAAAACATTGAAGCACTGCTCTTTGAGGCACCATAGATGAGCCTGGAGATAATCACAAAACATGAAGTAGGTCGGAAAGCAAAACACCTATATCCTATATTATCACTTATGGCATTATCTAATAACTGGCACAGATGAACATATTTCCAAAGAGAAAGACACTCACAGGCTTAGAAAACAAACTATGCTCATCTGAAAGGAAAGGAGGGGGGAAATTGAGAAATGGAGATTAGTGTTACTATACATATACAAATACATATTATATACATGTATCAAAAAGACCGAACATATAGCAAGGGAGGTCGACGGAACACTGTAATATTTTACATGGGAAGAGGATCTGTACATTAATAGACATACATAATGTACAAATGAACCAGATTGTGTACACCTAGGACAAACAATATTCTAAACTTTACCCAGATTAAAAAACTTTTAAAAACCAGGAAGAAGTAATGAGACATAAACTTATGGGGATTTCTCCTGGCAAATTCCATTCTAATTTACAACCTAGGACAATGACTTCCAGAAAGGCTCTGCTGCCCTAGTACCCAGATTGGGGAATGGAGAAATGCTACCTCCTTGTGGCCGTTTCCCACAACCGCAGCTTTGAACCCACTGCAAAAGGTCACGAAATTTTCACCAACTTGCAGTTCTGTAAATGACACCTGCCCTCCAGAAAATTTCTGGGGTCAAAAATCGACCAGAAAATTCAAAAGAGGGCAACCTTCGAAGAAGACAATTTCAAGAGCTATATTGTACTCACGGTTTTTTTCTTTTAAGAGAAAAGACAAAGGCGTAGGAATATGATGAATTGGAAAAAATTTAATGACATGCATACCCATATGACAAAAACCTATCAGCTCAGAGCAGTCAGAATGGCCATTAGGAAAAATGCTGCAAAAAATAAACGGTGAAGGGAGTGTGGAGAAATGCGTACCCTCGGTTGTAAGGGGGTCATGTAAAGAGCCACTAATGAAAACACAGTGTAGGTGCTTTGAAAAGGGAAACATTGAGCTACCAGTCAATCAAGCACAACCACTGCTTGGCCTATCACCTGAGAAAATGAGAATCAAAAAGTCACAGGCTGGCAAACCTGTACGCCAGCAAGATTTACCATAGCCAGCACTTGGAAGCAATGAAAATGTCCATCAACCGAGGAATGCCCCAAGAAGAAGTGGTCCGCGTACACAATGGAATATTACTCTAATAATAAATATAACTTAAATTTAAAAACAAACAAAAGCAAGGAGACATCAACATTTGTGGGTTTATCCGGGCACATTGCACTCTAATTTATAACCGAAGAACACCACTGGCCGGTAGGTCTGTTTCCCTAGTACCAGCAAGGGGAATGTAGAAAGGCTGCTGCTCTCTGGCCGTTACCTGCAAAAGCAGGTTTAAAGCCTGAGCTAATGGTCACTTCATATGAACAAGTACTGCAGGGCTGTAAATGAAACCTGCCCTCAAAGTGTCTTGAGGGAGATAATGGCCAAAATATTTCAAATGGTGACACATACTTTAAGAAAACACTTTGAAGAAATAAGCTCTAATCACAGCTGGAAATATAAAAAAGGACATGCCTTAAAGCTCAATTTCAATGCATTATGAGACACATGCAAATTCAACCACAAAGAGGTATCAGCTCACACCACTCAGAATAACCATCAGCAAAAACTACAAAGAATAAATCCTGAAGGCGCTGGGAAGAAATACATACCCTCCACTTTAAGTGGGACGTAACCTGGAAAGAGCCACTAAGGAGAACAGAATAGAGGTGCCTTTAAAAGGTAAACATTGAGCTACCGTATGATCCAGCAGACCTATTCCTGGACCTATAAACTAAGAAGACAGAATTGGAAGGACACAGGCACGCAAATCTGCTTTGCATAGTATTACAATAGCCAAGATATGGAAGTAACCAAAAAGTCCACCGACAGATGGGTGGACAAAGAAGAACTGCTACCTGTACAGATGGAATATGAGCTAGTGAAAAAAATGAAACAATGCCATTTCCAGCACCATAGATGAGTCTAGAAGTAATCACGCAACTTGGAGTAAGCGAGAAAGCGAAAAACACATATCCTATCATATCACATATAGGTGTTACCTAAAAAATGATACAAACAAAGATATTTCCACAGAGAAACACTTTCATAGATTCATTAAAAAAACTTACGGTTCACCAAATGGACAGGTGTGAGGATTGGATACATTACCATATTGAGGTTAACAGAGCGATACAAACACATGTGAAATATAGAATCACCAAAGACCTACGCAATACCACGAGAAGACTGCTCAACATTGTGTCATAACCTACAAGGGAAAAGGATCCGAAGAAGAACAGATATATGGATATGTGTGAAAGAACCACATCTTGCACACCTAGAACAAACAAAACATTGTAATCAAGTTTGCTGTGAGAAAAAATAAAAATTAAGTTAAAAATACCAACAAGAAGTAAGGAGACATAAACTTAAAGGGCTTTTTCCTCGCACATTCCGTTCTAATTTACAACCTAGAACACCACTTCCAGTAAGGCTCTGTTGCCCTAGTAACCAGATTTGGTAAAGGAGAAATGCTGCCACCTTGTGGCCGATTCCCGCAAGAGCAGCTTTTAACCCACAGCTAATGGTCACTTACCATTCACAAGGACTCAGGGCTGTAAAGGACACCTGCCCTCAAAACTGTGCTGAGGTAGGGAATGGATAAAAAAATTCAAAACGGGCAAAATGTTCACGAAGATAGTATGAAGAGGTAAGTTTTACTCACTCTCTTTTTAAAGAAAGGAAAATGGATAAAAGCTCAGCCTCAGGAAGAATTAGACTCATGCAATCTAATCTACAAAAAGTTTTCAACTCACACCAGTCGACTGACCATTGGCAAAGAGTCTACAAACAATAAATGCTGAAGAGGTTTTAGAGAACTGTGTACCCTCTAGCTGCTGGTGAGATGTAAAAGGGTTAAACGCTCATAATGAGAACAGAAAGGAGCTGCGTTGAAAAGGAAAAATTGAGGTACCATTCAATCCAGCAGGCGCACCAAAGGGCCTCTCACCTGAGAAGACCAGAATGAAGAAGACCCGGGCTGCAAAAGCTGCACTGCAGCCTTATTCACAATAGACAAGACAGTGAAGCAACCAAAATGTCCATCAACAGATGAAAGGATAAAGAAGAAGTGGTCCATGTACACAATGAATACTAGCCATGGAAAACAATGAAACACTGCTCTTTGAGGCACCATAGATGATCCTGGAGATAATCGCAGAACATGAGGTAAGTCGGAAAGCAAAAGTCCTATATCCTATGATATCACTTATAGGCGTTATCTAATAACTGACACAAATGAACATATTTCCACAGAGAAAGTCAATCACAGACTTATTAAAAAAAAACTATGCTTATCTAAAAGGAAAGCTGGGGGGAATGGATACATGAAGATTAGCGTTACCATAGGTATACAAATACATATTATATACATATATCAAAAAGACCGACCATATAGCAAGGAAGGTTTACGGAACACTCTGTAATAATTTACACGGGAAGAGGATCTCTACATAAATAGGTATATAGAATATGTAGATGAACCAGAGTGTGGACACCTGGGACAAGCAACATTCTAACCATTACCCCAATTGAAAAAATTAAAACAACGAACTAGGAGTAATGAGACATAAACTTATGGGGGGTTTTCCTGGCACATTCCATCCAAATTGAAAACCTAGGCAGACAACTTCCAGAACGGCTCTGCTGCCCTAGTACCCAGATTTGGGAATCGAGAAATGCTGCATCCTTGTGGCCGTTTCCCACAACAGCAGCTTTGAACCCACTGCAAAAGGTCACTAATTATTCACCAATTGCAGGTCTGTAAATGACACCGGCCCTCCAAAAAATACTGAGGTCGAATATCGAACAAAAAAGTCTAGAGTGCAACCTTCCAAAAAAGAAAATTTGAAGAGGTATATTATACTCACACTTTTTTTCTTTTTTCTTTTAACAGAAAAGAAAAAGGCGTGGAAAAATGATGAATTGTAGGAATTTTTACAGACATGTAAACCCAAATTACAAAAACCTATCAGCTCACACCAGTCAGAATGGCCATCAACAAAAATGCTGCAAACAAGAAATGCTGACGTGATTGTGGAGAAATGCGTACCCTCGATTCTAAGGGGGACGTGGTAAGAGCCACTAATGAAAGCACAATTGAGGTGCCTTGAAAAGGTAAACGTTGAGCTACCATACCAGTCAATCAATCATACCCACTGCTGGGTCTATCCCCTGAGAAAAGGAAAATCAAAAATCACAGGCTGGCAATCCTGCACTCCAGCAATATTTACCATAGGCAACACTTGGAAGCAACGAAAATGTCCATCAACAGAGGAATGCACCAAGAAGAAGTGGTCCATGTACACAATGGAATATTAGCCATGAAAAACATTGAAGCACTGCTCTTTGAGGCACCATAGATGAGCCTGGAGATAATCACAAAACATGAAGTAGGTCGGAAAGCAAAACACCTATATCCTATATTATCACTTATGGCATTATCTAATAACTGGCACAGATGAACATATTTCCAAAGAGAAAGACACTCACAGGCTTAGAAAACAAACTATGCTCATCTGAAAGGAAAGGAGGGGGGAAATTGAGAAATGGAGATTAGTGTTACTATACATATACAAATACATATTATATACATGTATCAAAAAGACCGAACATATAGCAAGGGAGGTCGACGGAACACTGTAATATTTTACATGGGAAGAGGATCTGTACATTAATAGACATACATAATGTACAAATGAACCAGATTGTGTACACCTAGGACAAACAATATTCTAAACTTTACCCAGATTAAAAAACTTTTAAAAACCAGGAAGAAGTAATGAGACATAAACTTATGGGGATTTCTCCTGGCAAATTCCATTCTAATTTACAACCTAGGACAATGACTTCCAGAAAGGCTCTGCTGCCCTAGTACCCAGATTGGGGAATGGAGAAATGCTACCTCCTTGTGGCCGTTTCCCACAACCGCAGCTTTGAACCCACTGCAAAAGGTCACGAAATTTTCACCAACTTGCAGTTCTGTAAATGACACCTGCCCTCCAGAAAATTTCTGGGGTCAAAAATCGACCAGAAAATTCAAAAGAGGGCAACCTTCGAAGAAGACAATTTCAAGAGCTATATTGTACTCACGGTTTTTTTCTTTTAAGAGAAAAGACAAAGGCGTAGGAATATGATGAATTGTAAAAAATTTAATGACATGCATACCCATATGACAAAAACCTATCAGCTCAGAGCAGTCAGAATGGCCATTAGGAAAAATGCTGCAAAAAATAAACGGTGAAGGGAGTGTGGAGAAATGCGTACCCTCGGTTGTAAGGGGGTCATGTAAAGAGCCACTAATGAAAACACAGTGTAGGTGCTTTGAAAAGGGAAACATTGAGCTACCAGTCAATCAAGCACAACCACTGCTTGGCCTATCACCTGAGAAAATGAGAATCAAAAAGTCACAGGCTGGCAAACCTGTACGCCAGCAAGATTTACCATAGCCAGCACTTGGAAGCAATGAAAATGTCCATCAACTGAGGAATGCCCCAAGAAGAAGTGGTCCGCGTACACAATGGAATATTACTCTAATAATAAATATAAATTAAATTTAAAAACAAACAAAAGCAAGGAGACATCAACATTTGTGGGTTTATCCGGGCACATTGCACTCTAATTTATAACCGAAGAACACCACTGGCCGGTAGGTCTGTTTCCCTAGTACCAGCAAGGGGAATGTAGAAAGGCTGCTGCTCTCTGGCCGTTACCTGCAAAAGCAGGTTTAAAGCCTGAGCTAATGGTCACTTCATATGAACAAGTACTGCAGGGCTGTAAATGAAACCTGCCCTCAAAGTGTCTTGAGGGAGATAATGGCCAAAATATTTCAAATGGTGACACATACTTTAAGAAAACACTTTGAAGAAATAAGCTCTAATCACAGCTGGAAATATAAAAAAGGACATGCCTTAAAGCTCAATTTCAATGCATTATGAGACACATGCAAATTCAACCACAAAGAGGTATCAGCTCACACCACTCAGAATAACCATCAGCAAAAACTACAAAGAATAAATCCTGAAGGCGCTGGGAAGAAATACATACCCTCCACTTTAAGTGGGACGTAACCTGGAAAGAGCCACTAAGGAGAACAGAATAGAGGTGCCTTTAAAAGGTAAACATTGAGCTACCGTATGATCCAGCAGACCTATTCCTGGACCTATAAACTAAGAAGACAGAATTGGAAGGACACAGGCACGCAAATCTGCTTTGCATAGTATTACAATAGCCAAGATATGGAAGTAACCAAAAAGTCCACCGACAGATGGGTGGACAAAGAAGAACTGCTACCTGTACAGATGGAATATGAGCTAGTGAAAAAAATGAAACAATGCCATTTCCAGCACCATAGATGAGTCTAGAAGTAATCACGCAACTTGGAGTAAGCGAGAAAGCGAAAAACACATATCCTATCATATCACATATAGGTGTTACCTAAAAAATGATACAAACAAAGATATTTCCACAGAGAAACACTTTCATAGATTCATTAAAAAACTTACGGTTCACCAAATGGACAGGTGTGAGGATTGGATACATTACCATATTGAGGTTAACAGAGCGATACAAACACATGTGAAATATAGAATCACCAAAGACCTACGCAATACCACGAGAAGACTGCTCAACATTGTGTCATAACCTACAAGGGAAAAGGATCCGAAGAAGAACAGATATATGGATATGTGTGAAAGAACCACATCTTGCACACCTAGAACAAACAAAACATTGTAATCAAGTTTGCTGTGAGAAAAAATAAAAATTAAGTTAAAAATACCAACAAGAAGTAAGGAGACATAAACTTAAAGGGCTTTTTCCTCGCACATTCCGTTCTAATTTACAACCTAGAACACCACTTCCAGTAAGGCTCTGTTGCCCTAGTAACCAGATTTGGTAAAGGAGAAATGCTGCCACCTTGTGGCCGATTCCCGCAAGAGCAGCTTTTAACCCACAGCTAATGGTCACTTACCATTCACAAGGACTCAGGGCTGTAAAGGACACCTGCCCTCAAAACTGTGCTGAGGTAGGGAATGGATAAAAAAATTCAAAACGGGCAAAATGTTCACGAAGATAGTATGAAGAGGTAAGTTTTACTCACTCTCTTTTTAAAGAAAGGAAAATGGATAAAAGCTCAGCCTCAGGAAGAATTAGACTCATGCAATCTAATCTACAAAAAGTTTTCAACTCACACCAGTCGACTGACCATTGGCAAAGAGTCTACAAACAATAAATGCTGAAGAGGTTTTAGAGAACTGTGTACCCTCTAGCTGCTGGTGAGATGTAAAAGGGTTAAACGCTCATAATGAGAACAGAAAGGAGCTGCGTTGAAAAGGAAAAATTGAGGTACCATTCAATCCAGCAGGCGCACCAAAGGGCCTCTCACCTGAGAAGACCAGAATGAAGAAGACCCGGGCTGCAAAAGCTGCACTGCAGCCTTATTCACAATAGACAAGACAGTGAAGCAACCAAAATGTCCATCAACAGACGAAAGGATAAAGAAGAAGTGGTCCATGTACACAATGAATACTAGCCATGGAAAACAATGAAACACTGCTCTTTGAGGCACCATAGATGATCCTGGAGATAATCGCAGAACATGAGGTAAGTCGGAAAGCAAAAGTCCTATATCCTATGATATCACTTATAGGCGTTATCTAATAACTGACACAAATGAACATATTTCCACAGAGAAAGTCAATCACAGACTTATTAAAAAAAAACTATGCTTATCTAAAAGGAAAGCTGGGGGGAATGGATACATGAAGATTAGCGTTACCATAGGTATACAAATACATATTATATACATATATCAAAAAGACCGACCATATAGCAAGGAAGGTTTACGGAACACTCTGTAATAATTTACACGGGAAGAGGATCTCTACATAAATAGGTATATAGAATATGTAGATGAACCAGAGTGTGGACACCTGGGACAAGCAACATTCTAACCATTACCCCAATTGAAAAAATTAAAACAACGAACTAGGAGTAATGAGACATAAACTTATGGGGGGTTTTCCTGGCACATTCCATCCAAATTGAAAACCTAGGCAGACAACTTCCAGAACGGCTCTGCTGCCCTAGTACCCAGATTTGGGAATCGAGAAATGCTGCATCCTTGTGGCCGTTTCCCACAACAGCAGCTTTGAACCCACTGCAAAAGGTCACTAATTATTCACCAATTGCAGGTCTGTAAATGACACCGGCCCTCCAAAAAATACTGAGGTCGAATATCGAACAAAAAAGTCTAGAGTGCAACCTTCCAAAAAAGAAAATTTGAAGAGGTATATTATACTCACACTTTTTTTCTTTTTTCTTTTAACAGAAAAGAAAAAGGCGTGGAAAAATGATGAATTGTAGGAATTTTTACAGACATGTAAACCCAAATTACAAAAACCTATCAGCTCACACCAGTCAGAATGGCCATCAACAAAAATGCTGCAAACAAGAAATGCTGACGTGATTGTGGAGAAATGCGTACCCTCGATTCTAAGGGGGACGTGGTAAGAGCCACTAATGAAAGCACAATTGAGGTGCCTTGAAAAGGTAAACGTTGAGCTACCATACCAGTCAATCAATCATACCCACTGCTGGGTCTATCCCCTGAGAAAAGGAAAATCAAAAATCACAGGCTGGCAATCCTGCACTCCAGCAATATTTACCATAGGCAACACTTGGAAGCAACGAAAATGTCCATCAACAGAGGAATGCACCAAGAAGAAGTGGTCCATGTACACAATGGAATATTAGCCATGAAAAACATTGAAGCACTGCTCTTTGAGGCACCATAGATGAGCCTGGAGATAATCACAAAACATGAAGTAGGTCGGAAAGCAAAACACCTATATCCTATATTATCACTTATGGCATTATCTAATAACTGGCACAGATGAACATATTTCCAAAGAGAAAGACACTCACAGGCTTAGAAAACAAACTATGCTCATCTGAAAGGAAAGGAGGGGGGAAATTGAGAAATGGAGATTAGTGTTACTATACATATACAAATACATATTATATACATGTATCAAAAAGACCGAACATATAGCAAGGGAGGTCGACGGAACACTGTAATATTTTACATGGGAAGAGGATCTGTACATTAATAGACATACATAATGTACAAATGAACCAGATTGTGTACACCTAGGACAAACAATATTCTAAACTTTACCCAGATTAAAAAACTTTTAAAAACCAGGAAGAAGTAATGAGACATAAACTTATGGGGATTTCTCCTGGCAAATTCCATTCTAATTTACAACCTAGGACAATGACTTCCAGAAAGGCTCTGCTGCCCTAGTACCCAGATTGGGGAATGGAGAAATGCTACCTCCTTGTGGCCGTTTCCCACAACCGCAGCTTTGAACCCACTGCAAAAGGTCACGAAATTTTCACCAACTTGCAGTTCTGTAAATGACACCTGCCCTCCAGAAAATTTCTGGGGTCAAAAATCGACCAGAAAATTCAAAAGAGGGCAACCTTCGAAGAAGACAATTTCAAGAGCTATATTGTACTCACGGTTTTTTTCTTTTAAGAGAAAAGACAAAGGCGTAGGAATATGATGAATTGTAAAAAATTTAATGACATGCATACCCATATGACAAAAACCTATCAGCTCAGAGCAGTCAGAATGGCCATTAGGAAAAATGCTGCAAAAAATAAACGGTGAAGGGAGTGTGGAGAAATGCGTACCCTCGGTTGTAAGGGGGTCATGTAAAGAGCCACTAATGAAAACACAGTGTAGGTGCTTTGAAAAGGGAAACATTGAGCTACCAGTCAATCAAGCACAACCACTGCTTGGCCTATCACCTGAGAAAATGAGAATCAAAAAGTCACAGGCTGGCAAACCTGTACGCCAGCAAGATTTACCATAGCCAGCACTTGGAAGCAATGAAAATGTCCATCAACCGAGGAATGCCCCAAGAAGAAGTGGTCCGCGTACACAATGGAATATTACTCTAATAATAAATATAACTTAAATTTAAAAACAAACAAAAGCAAGGAGACATCAACATTTGTGGGTTTATCCGGGCACATTGCACTCTAATTTATAACCGAAGAACACCACTGGCCGGTAGGTCTGTTTCCCTAGTACCAGCAAGGGGAATGTAGAAAGGCTGCTGCTCTCTGGCCGTTACCTGCAAAAGCAGGTTTAAAGCCTGAGCTAATGGTCACTTCATATGAACAAGTACTGCAGGGCTGTAAATGAAACCTGCCCTCAAAGTGTCTTGAGGGAGATAATGGCCAAAATATTTCAAATGGTGACACATACTTTAAGAAAACACTTTGAAGAAATAAGCTCTAATCACAGCTGGAAATATAAAAAAGGACATGCCTTAAAGCTCAATTTCAATGCATTATGAGACACATGCAAATTCAACCACAAAGAGGTATCAGCTCACACCACTCAGAATAACCATCAGCAAAAACTACAAAGAATAAATCCTGAAGGCGCTGGGAAGAAATACATACCCTCCACTTTAAGTGGGACGTAACCTGGAAAGAGCCACTAAGGAGAACAGAATAGAGGTGCCTTTAAAAGGTAAACATTGAGCTACCGTATGATCCAGCAGACCTATTCCTGGACCTATAAACTAAGAAGACAGAATTGGAAGGACACAGGCACGCAAATCTGCTTTGCATAGTATTACAATAGCCAAGATATGGAAGTAACCAAAAAGTCCACCGACAGATGGGTGGACAAAGAAGAACTGCTACCTGTACAGATGGAATATGAGCTAGTGAAAAAAATGAAACAATGCCATTTCCAGCACCATAGATGAGTCTAGAAGTAATCACGCAACTTGGAGTAAGCGAGAAAGCGAAAAACACATATCCTATCATATCACATATAGGTGTTACCTAAAAAATGATACAAACAAAGATATTTCCACAGAGAAACACTTTCATAGATTCATTAAAAAACTTACGGTTCACCAAATGGACAGGTGTGAGGATTGGATACATTACCATATTGAGGTTAACAGAGCGATACAAACACATGTGAAATATAGAATCACCAAAGACCTACGCAATACCACGAGAAGACTGCTCAACATTGTGTCATAACCTACAAGGGAGAAGGATCCGAAGAAGAACAGATATATGGATATGTGTGAAAGAACCACATCTTGCACACCTAGAACAAACAAAACATTGTAATCAAGTTTGCTGTGAGAAAAAATAAAAATTAAGTTAAAAATACCAACAAGAAGTAAGGAGACATAAACTTAAAGGGCTTTTTCCTCGCACATTCCGTTCTAATTTACAACCTAGAACACCACTTCCAGTAAGGCTCTGTTGCCCTAGTAACCAGATTTGGTAAAGGAGAAATGCTGCCACCTTGTGGCCGATTCCCGCAAGAGCAGCTTTTAACCCACAGCTAATGGTCACTTACCATTCACAAGGACTCAGGGCTGTAAAGGACACCTGCCCTCAAAACTGTGCTGAGGTAGGGAATGGATAAAAAAATTCAAAACGGGCAAAATGTTCACGAAGATAGTATGAAGAGGTAAGTTTTACTCACTCTCTTTTTAAAGAAAGGAAAATGGATAAAAGCTCAGCCTCAGGAAGAATTAGACTCATGCAATCTAATCTACAAAAAGTTTTCAACTCACACCAGTCGACTGACCATTGGCAAAGAGTCTACAAACAATAAATGCTGAAGAGGTTTTAGAGAACTGTGTACCCTCTAGCTGCTGGTGAGATGTAAAAGGGTTAAACGCTCATAATGAGAACAGAAAGGAGCTGCGTTGAAAAGGAAAAATTGAGGTACCATTCAATCCAGCAGGCGCACCAAAGGGCCTCTCACCTGAGAAGACCAGAATGAAGAAGACCCGGGCTGCAAAAGCTGCACTGCAGCCTTATTCACAATAGACAAGACAGTGAAGCAACCAAGATGTCCATCAACAGACGAAAGGATAAAGAAGAAGTGGTCCATGTACACAATGAATACTAGCCATGGAAAACAATGAAACACTGCTCTTTGAGGCACCATAGATGATCCTGGAGATAATCGCAGAACATGAGGTAAGTCGGAAAGCAAAAGTCCTATATCCTATGATATCACTTATAGGCGTTATCTAATAACTGACACAAATGAACATATTTCCACAGAGAAAGTCAATCACAGACTTATTAAAAAAAAACTATGCTTATCTAAAAGGAAAGCTGGGGGGAATGGATACATGAAGATTAGCGTTACCATAGGTATACAAATACATATTATATACATATATCAAAAAGACCGACCATATAGCAAGGAAGGTTTACGGAACACTCTGTAATAATTTACACGGGAAGAGGATCTCTACATAAATAGGTATATAGAATATGTAGATGAACCAGAGTGTGGACACCTGGGACAAGCAACATTCTAACCATTACCCCAATTGAAAAAATTAAAACAACGAACTAGGAGTAATGAGACATAAACTTATGGGGGGTTTTCCTGGCACATTCCATCCAAATTGAAAACCTAGGCAGACAACTTCCAGAACGGCTCTGCTGCCCTAGTACCCAGATTTGGGAATCGAGAAATGCTGCATCCTTGTGGCCGTTTCCCACAACAGCAGCTTTGAACCCACTGCAAAAGGTCACTAATTATTCACCAATTGCAGGTCTGTAAATGACACCGGCCCTCCAAAAAATACTGAGGTCGAAAATCGAACAAAAAAGTCTAGAGTGCAACCTTCCAAAAAAGAAAATTTGAAGAGGTATATTATACTCACACTTTTTTTCTTTTTTCTTTTAACAGAAAAGAAAAAGGCGTGGAAAAATGATGAATTGTAGGAATTTTTACAGACATGTAAACCCAAATTACAAAAACCTATCAGCTCACACCAGTCAGAATGGCCATCAACAAAAATGCTGCAAACAAGAAATGCTGACGTGATTGTGGAGAAATGCGTACCCTCGATTCTAAGGGGGACGTGGTAAGAGCCACTAATGAAAGCACAATTGAGGTGCCTTGAAAAGGTAAACGTTGAGCTACCATACCAGTCAATCAATCATACCCACTGCTGGGTCTATCCCCTGAGAAAAGGAAAATCAAAAATCACAGGCTGGCAATCCTGCACTCCAGCAATATTTACCATAGGCAACACTTGGAAGCAACGAAAATGTCCATCAACAGAGGAATGCACCAAGAAGAAGTGGTCCATGTACACAATGGAATATTAGCCATGAAAAACATTGAAGCACTGCTCTTTGAGGCACCATAGATGAGCCTGGAGATAATCACAAAACATGAAGTAGGTCGGAAAGCAAAACACCTATATCCTATATTATCACTTATGGCATTATCTAATAACTGGCACAGATGAACATATTTCCAAAGAGAAAGACACTCACAGGCTTAGAAAACAAACTATGCTCATCTGAAAGGAAAGGAGGGGGGAAATTGAGAAATGGAGATTAGTGTTACTATACATATACAAATACATATTATATACATGTATCAAAAAGACCGAACATATAGCAAGGGAGGTCGACGGAACACTGTAATATTTTACATGGGAAGAGGATCTGTACATTAATAGACATACATAATGTACAAATGAACCAGATTGTGTACACCTAGGACAAACAATATTCTAAACTTTACCCAGATTAAAAAACTTTTAAAAACCAGGAAGAAGTAATGAGACATAAACTTATGGGGATTTCTCCTGGCAAATTCCATTCTAATTTACAACCTAGGACAATGACTTCCAGAAAGGCTCTGCTGCCCTAGTACCCAGATTGGGGAATGGAGAAATGCTACCTCCTTGTGGCCGTTTCCCACAACCGCAGCTTTGAACCCACTGCAAAAGGTCACGAAATTTTCACCAACTTGCAGTTCTGTAAATGACACCTGCCCTCCAGAAAATTTCTGGGGTCAAAAATCGACCAGAAAATTCAAAAGAGGGCAACCTTCGAAGAAGACAATTTCAAGAGCTATATTGTACTCACGGTTTTTTTCTTTTAAGAGAAAAGACAAAGGCGTAGGAATATGATGAATTGTAAAAAATTTAATGACATGCATACCCATATGACAAAAACCTATCAGCTCAGAGCAGTCAGAATGGCCATTAGGAAAAATGCTGCAAAAAATAAACGGTGAAGGGAGTGTGGAGAAATGCGTACCCTCGGTTGTAAGGGGGTCATGTAAAGAGCCACTAATGAAAACACAGTGTAGGTGCTTTGAAAAGGGAAACATTGAGCTACCAGTCAATCAAGCACAACCACTGCTTGGCCTATCACCTGAGAAAATGAGAATCAAAAAGTCACAGGCTGGCAAACCTGTACGCCAGCAAGATTTACCATAGCCAGCACTTGGAAGCAATGAAAATGTCCATCAACCGAGGAATGCCCCAAGAAGAAGTGGTCCGCGTACACAATGGAATATTACTCTAATAATAAATATAACTTAAATTTAAAAACAAACAAAAGCAAGGAGACATCAACATTTGTGGGTTTATCCGGGCACATTGCACTCTAATTTATAACCGAAGAACACCACTGGCCGGTAGGTCTGTTTCCCTAGTACCAGCAAGGGGAATGTAGAAAGGCTGCTGCTCTCTGGCCGTTACCTGCAAAAGCAGGTTTAAAGCCTGAGCTAATGGTCACTTCATATGAACAAGTACTGCAGGGCTGTAAATGAAACCTGCCCTCAAAGTGTCTTGAGGGAGATAATGGCCAAAATATTTCAAATGGTGACACATACTTTAAGAAAACACTTTGAAGAAATAAGCTCTAATCACAGCTGGAAATATAAAAAAGGACATGCCTTAAAGCTCAATTTCAATGCATTATGAGACACATGCAAATTCAACCACAAAGAGGTATCAGCTCACACCACTCAGAATAACCATCAGCAAAAACTACAAAGAATAAATCCTGAAGGCGCTGGGAAGAAATACATACCCTCCACTTTAAGTGGGACGTAACCTGGAAAGAGCCACTAAGGAGAACAGAATAGAGGTGCCTTTAAAAGGTAAACATTGAGCTACCGTATGATCCAGCAGACCTATTCCTGGACCTATAAACTAAGAAGACAGAATTGGAAGGACACAGGCACGCAAATCTGCTTTGCATAGTATTACAATAGCCAAGATATGGAAGTAACCAAAAAGTCCACCGACAGATGGGTGGACAAAGAAGAACTGCTACCTGTACAGATGGAATATGAGCTAGTGAAAAAAATGAAACAATGCCATTTCCAGCACCATAGATGAGTCTAGAAGTAATCACGCAACTTGGAGTAAGCGAGAAAGCGAAAAACACATATCCTATCATATCACATATAGGTGTTACCTAAAAAATGATACAAACAAAGATATTTCCACAGAGAAACACTTTCATAGATTCATTAAAAAACTTACGGTTCACCAAATGGACAGGTGTGAGGATTGGATACATTACCATATTGAGGTTAACAGAGCGATACAAACACATGTGAAATATAGAATCACCAAAGACCTACGCAATACCACGAGAAGACTGCTCAACATTGTGTCATAACCTACAAGGGAGAAGGATCCGAAGAAGAACAGATATATGGATATGTGTGAAAGAACCACATCTTGCACACCTAGAACAAACAAAACATTGTAATCAAGTTTGCTGTGAGAAAAAATAAAAATTAAGTTAAAAATACCAACAAGAAGTAAGGAGACATAAACTTAAAGGGCTTTTTCCTCGCACATTCCGTTCTAATTTACAACCTAGAACACCACTTCCAGTAAGGCTCTGTTGCCCTAGTAACCAGATTTGGTAAAGGAGAAATGCTGCCACCTTGTGGCCGATTCCCGCAAGAGCAGCTTTTAACCCACAGCTAATGGTCACTTACCATTCACAAGGACTCAGGGCTGTAAAGGACACCTGCCCTCAAAACTGTGCTGAGGTAGGGAATGGATAAAAAAATTCAAAACGGGCAAAATGTTCACGAAGATAGTATGAAGAGGTAAGTTTTACTCACTCTCTTTTTAAAGAAAGGAAAATGGATAAAAGCTCAGCCTCAGGAAGAATTAGACTCATGCAATCTAATCTACAAAAAGTTTTCAACTCACACCAGTCGACTGACCATTGGCAAAGAGTCTACAAACAATAAATGCTGAAGAGGTTTTAGAGAACTGTGTACCCTCTAGCTGCTGGTGAGATGTAAAAGGGTTAAACGCTCATAATGAGAACAGAAAGGAGCTGCGTTGAAAAGGAAAAATTGAGGTACCATTCAATCCAGCAGGCGCACCAAAGGGCCTCTCACCTGAGAAGACCAGAATGAAGAAGACCCGGGCTGCAAAAGCTGCACTGCAGCCTTATTCACAATAGACAAGACAGTGAAGCAACCAAGATGTCCATCAACAGACGAAAGGATAAAGAAGAAGTGGTCCATGTACACAATGAATACTAGCCATGGAAAACAATGAAACACTGCTCTTTGAGGCACCATAGATGATCCTGGAGATAATCGCAGAACATGAGGTAAGTCGGAAAGCAAAAGTCCTATATCCTATGATATCACTTATAGGCGTTATCTAATAACTGACACAAATGAACATATTTCCACAGAGAAAGTCAATCACAGACTTATTAAAAAAAAACTATGCTTATCTAAAAGGAAAGCTGGGGGGAATGGATACATGAAGATTAGCGTTACCATAGGTATACAAATACATATTATATACATATATCAAAAAGACCGACCATATAGCAAGGAAGGTTTACGGAACACTCTGTAATAATTTACACGGGAAGAGGATCTCTACATAAATAGGTATATAGAATATGTAGATGAACCAGAGTGTGGACACCTGGGACAAGCAACATTCTAACCATTACCCCAATTGAAAAAATTAAAACAACGAACTAGGAGTAATGAGACATAAACTTATGGGGGGTTTTCCTGGCACATTCCATCCAAATTGAAAACCTAGGCAGACAACTTCCAGAACGGCTCTGCTGCCCTAGTACCCAGATTTGGGAATCGAGAAATGCTGCATCCTTGTGGCCGTTTCCCACAACAGCAGCTTTGAACCCACTGCAAAAGGTCACTAATTATTCACCAATTGCAGGTCTGTAAATGACACCGGCCCTCCAAAAAATACTGAGGTCGAAAATCGAACAAAAAAGTCTAGAGTGCAACCTTCCAAAAAAGAAAATTTGAAGAGGTATATTATACTCACACTTTTTTTCTTTTTTCTTTTAACAGAAAAGAAAAAGGCGTGGAAAAATGATGAATTGTAGGAATTTTTACAGACATGTAAACCCAAATTACAAAAACCTATCAGCTCACACCAGTCAGAATGGCCATCAACAAAAATGCTGCAAACAAGAAATGCTGACGTGATTGTGGAGAAATGCGTACCCTCGATTCTAAGGGGGACGTGGTAAGAGCCACTAATGAAAGCACAATTGAGGTGCCTTGAAAAGGTAAACGTTGAGCTACCATACCAGTCAATCAATCATACCCACTGCTGGGTCTATCCCCTGAGAAAAGGAAAATCAAAAATCACAGGCTGGCAATCCTGCACTCCAGCAATATTTACCATAGGCAACACTTGGAAGCAACGAAAATGTCCATCAACAGAGGAATGCACCAAGAAGAAGTGGTCCATGTACACAATGGAATATTAGCCATGAAAAACATTGAAGCACTGCTCTTTGAGGCACCATAGATGAGCCTGGAGATAATCACAAAACATGAAGTAGGTCGGAAAGCAAAACACCTATATCCTATATTATCACTTATGGCATTATCTAATAACTGGCACAGATGAACATATTTCCAAAGAGAAAGACACTCACAGGCTTAGAAAACAAACTATGCTCATCTGAAAGGAAAGGAGGGGGGAAATTGAGAAATGGAGATTAGTGTTACTATACATATACAAATACATATTATATACATGTATCAAAAAGACCGAACATATAGCAAGGGAGGTCGACGGAACACTGTAATATTTTACATGGGAAGAGGATCTGTACATTAATAGACATACATAATGTACAAATGAACCAGATTGTGTACACCTAGGACAAACAATATTCTAAACTTTACCCAGATTAAAAAACTTTTAAAAACCAGGAAGAAGTAATGAGACATAAACTTATGGGGATTTCTCCTGGCAAATTCCATTCTAATTTACAACCTAGGACAATGACTTCCAGAAAGGCTCTGCTGCCCTAGTACCCAGATTGGGGAATGGAGAAATGCTACCTCCTTGTGGCCGTTTCCCACAACCGCAGCTTTGAACCCACTGCAAAAGGTCACGAAATTTTCACCAACTTGCAGTTCTGTAAATGACACCTGCCCTCCAGAAAATTTCTGGGGTCAAAAATCGACCAGAAAATTCAAAAGAGGGCAACCTTCGAAGAAGACAATTTCAAGAGCTATATTGTACTCACGGTTTTTTTCTTTTAAGAGAAAAGACAAAGGCGTAGGAATATGATGAATTGTAAAAAATTTAATGACATGCATACCCATATGACAAAAACCTATCAGCTCAGAGCAGTCAGAATGGCCATTAGGAAAAATGCTGCAAAAAATAAACGGTGAAGGGAGTGTGGAGAAATGCGTACCCTCGGTTGTAAGGGGGTCATGTAAAGAGCCACTAATGAAAACACAGTGTAGGTGCTTTGAAAAGGGAAACATTGAGCTACCAGTCAATCAAGCACAACCACTGCTTGGCCTATCACCTGAGAAAATGAGAATCAAAAAGTCACAGGCTGGCAAACCTGTACGCCAGCAAGATTTACCATAGCCAGCACTTGGAAGCAATGAAAATGTCCATCAACCGAGGAATGCCCCAAGAAGAAGTGGTCCGCGTACACAATGGAATATTACTCTAATAATAAATATAACTTAAATTTAAAAACAAACAAAAGCAAGGAGACATCAACATTTGTGGGTTTATCCGGGCACATTGCACTCTAATTTATAACCGAAGAACACCACTGGCCGGTAGGTCTGTTTCCCTAGTACCAGCAAGGGGAATGTAGAAAGGCTGCTGCTCTCTGGCCGTTACCTGCAAAAGCAGGTTTAAAGCCTGAGCTAATGGTCACTTCATATGAACAAGTACTGCAGGGCTGTAAATGAAACCTGCCCTCAAAGTGTCTTGAGGGAGATAATGGCCAAAATATTTCAAATGGTGACACATACTTTAAGAAAACACTTTGAAGAAATAAGCTCTAATCACAGCTGGAAATATAAAAAAGGACATGCCTTAAAGCTCAATTTCAATGCATTATGAGACACATGCAAATTCAACCACAAAGAGGTATCAGCTCACACCACTCAGAATAACCATCAGCAAAAACTACAAAGAATAAATCCTGAAGGCGCTGGGAAGAAATACATACCCTCCACTTTAAGTGGGACGTAACCTGGAAAGAGCCACTAAGGAGAACAGAATAGAGGTGCCTTTAAAAGGTAAACATTGAGCTACCGTATGATCCAGCAGACCTATTCCTGGACCTATAAACTAAGAAGACAGAATTGGAAGGACACAGGCACGCAAATCTGCTTTGCATAGTATTACAATAGCCAAGATATGGAAGTAACCAAAAAGTCCACCGACAGATGGGTGGACAAAGAAGAACTGCTACCTGTACAGATGGAATATGAGCTAGTGAAAAAAATGAAACAATGCCATTTCCAGCACCATAGATGAGTCTAGAAGTAATCACGCAACTTGGAGTAAGCGAGAAAGCGAAAAACACATATCCTATCATATCACATATAGGTGTTACCTAAAAAATGATACAAACAAAGATATTTCCACAGAGAAACACTTTCATAGATTCATTAAAAAACTTACGGTTCACCAAATGGACAGGTGTGAGGATTGGATACATTACCATATTGAGGTTAACAGAGCGATACAAACACATGTGAAATATAGAATCACCAAAGACCTACGCAATACCACGAGAAGACTGCTCAACATTGTGTCATAACCTACAAGGGAGAAGGATCCGAAGAAGAACAGATATATGGATATGTGTGAAAGAACCACATCTTGCACACCTAGAACAAACAAAACATTGTAATCAAGTTTGCTGTGAGAAAAAATAAAAATTAAGTTAAAAATACCAACAAGAAGTAAGGAGACATAAACTTAAAGGGCTTTTTCCTCGCACATTCCGTTCTAATTTACAACCTAGAACACCACTTCCAGTAAGGCTCTGTTGCCCTAGTAACCAGATTTGGTAAAGGAGAAATGCTGCCACCTTGTGGCCGATTCCCGCAAGAGCAGCTTTTAACCCACAGCTAATGGTCACTTACCATTCACAAGGACTCAGGGCTGTAAAGGACACCTGCCCTCAAAACTGTGCTGAGGTAGGGAATGGATAAAAAAATTCAAAACGGGCAAAATGTTCACGAAGATAGTATGAAGAGGTAAGTTTTACTCACTCTCTTTTTAAAGAAAGGAAAATGGATAAAAGCTCAGCCTCAGGAAGAATTAGACTCATGCAATCTAATCTACAAAAAGTTTTCAACTCACACCAGTCGACTGACCATTGGCAAAGAGTCTACAAACAATAAATGCTGAAGAGGTTTTAGAGAACTGTGTACCCTCTAGCTGCTGGTGAGATGTAAAAGGGTTAAACGCTCATAATGAGAACAGAAAGGAGCTGCGTTGAAAAGGAAAAATTGAGGTACCATTCAATCCAGCAGGCGCACCAAAGGGCCTCTCACCTGAGAAGACCAGAATGAAGAAGACCCGGGCTGCAAAAGCTGCACTGCAGCCTTATTCACAATAGACAAGACAGTGAAGCAACCAAGATGTCCATCAACAGACGAAAGGATAAAGAAGAAGTGGTCCATGTACACAATGAATACTAGCCATGGAAAACAATGAAACACTGCTCTTTGAGGCACCATAGATGATCCTGGAGATAATCGCAGAACATGAGGTAAGTCGGAAAGCAAAAGTCCTATATCCTATGATATCACTTATAGGCGTTATCTAATAACTGACACAAATGAACATATTTCCACAGAGAAAGTCAATCACAGACTTATTAAAAAAAAACTATGCTTATCTAAAAGGAAAGCTGGGGGGAATGGATACATGAAGATTAGCGTTACCATAGGTATACAAATACATATTATATACATATATCAAAAAGACCGACCATATAGCAAGGAAGGTTTACGGAACACTCTGTAATAATTTACACGGGAAGAGGATCTCTACATAAATAGGTATATAGAATATGTAGATGAACCAGAGTGTGGACACCTGGGACAAGCAACATTCTAACCATTACCCCAATTGAAAAAATTAAAACAACGAACTAGGAGTAATGAGACATAAACTTATGGGGGGTTTTCCTGGCACATTCCATCCAAATTGAAAACCTAGGCAGACAACTTCCAGAACGGCTCTGCTGCCCTAGTACCCAGATTTGGGAATCGAGAAATGCTGCATCCTTGTGGCCGTTTCCCACAACAGCAGCTTTGAACCCACTGCAAAAGGTCACTAATTATTCACCAATTGCAGGTCTGTAAATGACACCGGCCCTCCAAAAAATACTGAGGTCGAAAATCGAACAAAAAAGTCTAGAGTGCAACCTTCCAAAAAAGAAAATTTGAAGAGGTATATTATACTCACACTTTTTTTCTTTTTTCTTTTAACAGAAAAGAAAAAGGCGTGGAAAAATGATGAATTGTAGGAATTTTTACAGACATGTAAACCCAAATTACAAAAACCTATCAGCTCACACCAGTCAGAATGGCCATCAACAAAAATGCTGCAAACAAGAAATGCTGACGTGATTGTGGAGAAATGCGTACCCTCGATTCTAAGGGGGACGTGGTAAGAGCCACTAATGAAAGCACAATTGAGGTGCCTTGAAAAGGTAAACGTTGAGCTACCATACCAGTCAATCAATCATACCCACTGCTGGGTCTATCCCCTGAGAAAAGGAAAATCAAAAATCACAGGCTGGCAATCCTGCACTCCAGCAATATTTACCATAGGCAACACTTGGAAGCAACGAAAATGTCCATCAACAGAGGAATGCACCAAGAAGAAGTGGTCCATGTACACAATGGAATATTAGCCATGAAAAACATTGAAGCACTGCTCTTTGAGGCACCATAGATGAGCCTGGAGATAATCACAAAACATGAAGTAGGTCGGAAAGCAAAACACCTATATCCTATATTATCACTTATGGCATTATCTAATAACTGGCACAGATGAACATATTTCCAAAGAGAAAGACACTCACAGGCTTAGAAAACAAACTATGCTCATCTGAAAGGAAAGGAGGGGGGAAATTGAGAAATGGAGATTAGTGTTACTATACATATACAAATACATATTATATACATGTATCAAAAAGACCGAACATATAGCAAGGGAGGTCGACGGAACACTGTAATATTTTACATGGGAAGAGGATCTGTACATTAATAGACATACATAATGTACAAATGAACCAGATTGTGTACACCTAGGACAAACAATATTCTAAACTTTACCCAGATTAAAAAACTTTTAAAAACCAGGAAGAAGTAATGAGACATAAACTTATGGGGATTTCTCCTGGCAAATTCCATTCTAATTTACAACCTAGGACAATGACTTCCAGAAAGGCTCTGCTGCCCTAGTACCCAGATTGGGGAATGGAGAAATGCTACCTCCTTGTGGCCGTTTCCCACAACCGCAGCTTTGAACCCACTGCAAAAGGTCACGAAATTTTCACCAACTTGCAGTTCTGTAAATGACACCTGCCCTCCAGAAAATTTCTGGGGTCAAAAATCGACCAGAAAATTCAAAAGAGGGCAACCTTCGAAGAAGACAATTTCAAGAGCTATATTGTACTCACGGTTTTTTTCTTTTAAGAGAAAAGACAAAGGCGTAGGAATATGATGAATTGTAAAAAATTTAATGACATGCATACCCATATGACAAAAACCTATCAGCTCAGAGCAGTCAGAATGGCCATTAGGAAAAATGCTGCAAAAAATAAACGGTGAAGGGAGTGTGGAGAAATGCGTACCCTCGGTTGTAAGGGGGTCATGTAAAGAGCCACTAATGAAAACACAGTGTAGGTGCTTTGAAAAGGGAAACATTGAGCTACCAGTCAATCAAGCACAACCACTGCTTGGCCTATCACCTGAGAAAATGAGAATCAAAAAGTCACAGGCTGGCAAACCTGTACGCCAGCAAGATTTACCATAGCCAGCACTTGGAAGCAATGAAAATGTCCATCAACCGAGGAATGCCCCAAGAAGAAGTGGTCCGCGTACACAATGGAATATTACTCTAATAATAAATATAACTTAAATTTAAAAACAAACAAAAGCAAGGAGACATCAACATTTGTGGGTTTATCCGGGCACATTGCACTCTAATTTATAACCGAAGAACACCACTGGCCGGTAGGTCTGTTTCCCTAGTACCAGCAAGGGGAATGTAGAAAGGCTGCTGCTCTCTGGCCGTTACCTGCAAAAGCAGGTTTAAAGCCTGAGCTAATGGTCACTTCATATGAACAAGTACTGCAGGGCTGTAAATGAAACCTGCCCTCAAAGTGTCTTGAGGGAGATAATGGCCAAAATATTTCAAATGGTGACACATACTTTAAGAAAACACTTTGAAGAAATAAGCTCTAATCACAGCTGGAAATATAAAAAAGGACATGCCTTAAAGCTCAATTTCAATGCATTATGAGACACATGCAAATTCAACCACAAAGAGGTATCAGCTCACACCACTCAGAATAACCATCAGCAAAAACTACAAAGAATAAATCCTGAAGGCGCTGGGAAGAAATACATACCCTCCACTTTAAGTGGGACGTAACCTGGAAAGAGCCACTAAGGAGAACAGAATAGAGGTGCCTTTAAAAGGTAAACATTGAGCTACCGTATGATCCAGCAGACCTATTCCTGGACCTATAAACTAAGAAGACAGAATTGGAAGGACACAGGCACGCAAATCTGCTTTGCATAGTATTACAATAGCCAAGATATGGAAGTAACCAAAAAGTCCACCGACAGATGGGTGGACAAAGAAGAACTGCTACCTGTACAGATGGAATATGAGCTAGTGAAAAAAATGAAACAATGCCATTTCCAGCACCATAGATGAGTCTAGAAGTAATCACGCAACTTGGAGTAAGCGAGAAAGCGAAAAACACATATCCTATCATATCACATATAGGTGTTACCTAAAAAATGATACAAACAAAGATATTTCCACAGAGAAACACTTTCATAGATTCATTAAAAAACTTACGGTTCACCAAATGGACAGGTGTGAGGATTGGATACATTACCATATTGAGGTTAACAGAGCGATACAAACACATGTGAAATATAGAATCACCAAAGACCTACGCAATACCACGAGAAGACTGCTCAACATTGTGTCATAACCTACAAGGGAGAAGGATCCGAAGAAGAACAGATATATGGATATGTGTGAAAGAACCACATCTTGCACACCTAGAACAAACAAAACATTGTAATCAAGTTTGCTGTGAGAAAAAATAAAAATTAAGTTAAAAATACCAACAAGAAGTAAGGAGACATAAACTTAAAGGGCTTTTTCCTCGCACATTCCGTTCTAATTTACAACCTAGAACACCACTTCCAGTAAGGCTCTGTTGCCCTAGTAACCAGATTTGGTAAAGGAGAAATGCTGCCACCTTGTGGCCGATTCCCGCAAGAGCAGCTTTTAACCCACAGCTAATGGTCACTTACCATTCACAAGGACTCAGGGCTGTAAAGGACACCTGCCCTCAAAACTGTGCTGAGGTAGGGAATGGATAAAAAAATTCAAAACGGGCAAAATGTTCACGAAGATAGTATGAAGAGGTAAGTTTTACTCACTCTCTTTTTAAAGAAAGGAAAATGGATAAAAGCTCAGCCTCAGGAAGAATTAGACTCATGCAATCTAATCTACAAAAAGTTTTCAACTCACACCAGTCGACTGACCATTGGCAAAGAGTCTACAAACAATAAATGCTGAAGAGGTTTTAGAGAACTGTGTACCCTCTAGCTGCTGGTGAGATGTAAAAGGGTTAAACGCTCATAATGAGAACAGAAAGGAGCTGCGTTGAAAAGGAAAAATTGAGGTACCATTCAATCCAGCAGGCGCACCAAAGGGCCTCTCACCTGAGAAGACCAGAATGAAGAAGACCCGGGCTGCAAAAGCTGCACTGCAGCCTTATTCACAATAGACAAGACAGTGAAGCAACCAAGATGTCCATCAACAGACGAAAGGATAAAGAAGAAGTGGTCCATGTACACAATGAATACTAGCCATGGAAAACAATGAAACACTGCTCTTTGAGGCACCATAGATGATCCTGGAGATAATCGCAGAACATGAGGTAAGTCGGAAAGCAAAAGTCCTATATCCTATGATATCACTTATAGGCGTTATCTAATAACTGACACAAATGAACATATTTCCACAGAGAAAGTCAATCACAGACTTATTAAAAAAAAACTATGCTTATCTAAAAGGAAAGCTGGGGGGAATGGATACATGAAGATTAGCGTTACCATAGGTATACAAATACATATTATATACATATATCAAAAAGACCGACCATATAGCAAGGAAGGTTTACGGAACACTCTGTAATAATTTACACGGGAAGAGGATCTCTACATAAATAGGTATATAGAATATGTAGATGAACCAGAGTGTGGACACCTGGGACAAGCAACATTCTAACCATTACCCCAATTGAAAAAATTAAAACAACGAACTAGGAGTAATGAGACATAAACTTATGGGGGGTTTTCCTGGCACATTCCATCCAAATTGAAAACCTAGGCAGACAACTTCCAGAACGGCTCTGCTGCCCTAGTACCCAGATTTGGGAATCGAGAAATGCTGCATCCTTGTGGCCGTTTCCCACAACAGCAGCTTTGAACCCACTGCAAAAGGTCACTAATTATTCACCAATTGCAGGTCTGTAAATGACACCGGCCCTCCAAAAAATACTGAGGTCGAAAATCGAACAAAAAAGTCTAGAGTGCAACCTTCCAAAAAAGAAAATTTGAAGAGGTATATTATACTCACACTTTTTTTCTTTTTTCTTTTAACAGAAAAGAAAAAGGCGTGGAAAAATGATGAATTGTAGGAATTTTTACAGACATGTAAACCCAAATTACAAAAACCTATCAGCTCACACCAGTCAGAATGGCCATCAACAAAAATGCTGCAAACAAGAAATGCTGACGTGATTGTGGAGAAATGCGTACCCTCGATTCTAAGGGGGACGTGGTAAGAGCCACTAATGAAAGCACAATTGAGGTGCCTTGAAAAGGTAAACGTTGAGCTACCATACCAGTCAATCAATCATACCCACTGCTGGGTCTATCCCCTGAGAAAAGGAAAATCAAAAATCACAGGCTGGCAATCCTGCACTCCAGCAATATTTACCATAGGCAACACTTGGAAGCAACGAAAATGTCCATCAACAGAGGAATGCACCAAGAAGAAGTGGTCCATGTACACAATGGAATATTAGCCATGAAAAACATTGAAGCACTGCTCTTTGAGGCACCATAGATGAGCCTGGAGATAATCACAAAACATGAAGTAGGTCGGAAAGCAAAACACCTATATCCTATATTATCACTTATGGCATTATCTAATAACTGGCACAGATGAACATATTTCCAAAGAGAAAGACACTCACAGGCTTAGAAAACAAACTATGCTCATCTGAAAGGAAAGGAGGGGGGAAATTGAGAAATGGAGATTAGTGTTACTATACATATACAAATACATATTATATACATGTATCAAAAAGACCGAACATATAGCAAGGGAGGTCGACGGAACACTGTAATATTTTACATGGGAAGAGGATCTGTACATTAATAGACATACATAATGTACAAATGAACCAGATTGTGTACACCTAGGACAAACAATATTCTAAACTTTACCCAGATTAAAAAACTTTTAAAAACCAGGAAGAAGTAATGAGACATAAACTTATGGGGATTTCTCCTGGCAAATTCCATTCTAATTTACAACCTAGGACAATGACTTCCAGAAAGGCTCTGCTGCCCTAGTACCCAGATTGGGGAATGGAGAAATGCTACCTCCTTGTGGCCGTTTCCCACAACCGCAGCTTTGAACCCACTGCAAAAGGTCACGAAATTTTCACCAACTTGCAGTTCTGTAAATGACACCTGCCCTCCAGAAAATTTCTGGGGTCAAAAATCGACCAGAAAATTCAAAAGAGGGCAACCTTCGAAGAAGACAATTTCAAGAGCTATATTGTACTCACGGTTTTTTTCTTTTAAGAGAAAAGACAAAGGCGTAGGAATATGATGAATTGTAAAAAATTTAATGACATGCATACCCATATGACAAAAACCTATCAGCTCAGAGCAGTCAGAATGGCCATTAGGAAAAATGCTGCAAAAAATAAACGGTGAAGGGAGTGTGGAGAAATGCGTACCCTCGGTTGTAAGGGGGTCATGTAAAGAGCCACTAATGAAAACACAGTGTAGGTGCTTTGAAAAGGGAAACATTGAGCTACCAGTCAATCAAGCACAACCACTGCTTGGCCTATCACCTGAGAAAATGAGAATCAAAAAGTCACAGGCTGGCAAACCTGTACGCCAGCAAGATTTACCATAGCCAGCACTTGGAAGCAATGAAAATGTCCATCAACCGAGGAATGCCCCAAGAAGAAGTGGTCCGCGTACACAATGGAATATTACTCTAATAATAAATATAACTTAAATTTAAAAACAAACAAAAGCAAGGAGACATCAACATTTGTGGGTTTATCCGGGCACATTGCACTCTAATTTATAACCGAAGAACACCACTGGCCGGTAGGTCTGTTTCCCTAGTACCAGCAAGGGGAATGTAGAAAGGCTGCTGCTCTCTGGCCGTTACCTGCAAAAGCAGGTTTAAAGCCTGAGCTAATGGTCACTTCATATGAACAAGTACTGCAGGGCTGTAAATGAAACCTGCCCTCAAAGTGTCTTGAGGGAGATAATGGCCAAAATATTTCAAATGGTGACACATACTTTAAGAAAACACTTTGAAGAAATAAGCTCTAATCACAGCTGGAAATATAAAAAAGGACATGCCTTAAAGCTCAATTTCAATGCATTATGAGACACATGCAAATTCAACCACAAAGAGGTATCAGCTCACACCACTCAGAATAACCATCAGCAAAAACTACAAAGAATAAATCCTGAAGGCGCTGGGAAGAAATACATACCCTCCACTTTAAGTGGGACGTAACCTGGAAAGAGCCACTAAGGAGAACAGAATAGAGGTGCCTTTAAAAGGTAAACATTGAGCTACCGTATGATCCAGCAGACCTATTCCTGGACCTATAAACTAAGAAGACAGAATTGGAAGGACACAGGCACGCAAATCTGCTTTGCATAGTATTACAATAGCCAAGATATGGAAGTAACCAAAAAGTCCACCGACAGATGGGTGGACAAAGAAGAACTGCTACCTGTACAGATGGAATATGAGCTAGTGAAAAAAATGAAACAATGCCATTTCCAGCACCATAGATGAGTCTAGAAGTAATCACGCAACTTGGAGTAAGCGAGAAAGCGAAAAACACATATCCTATCATATCACATATAGGTGTTACCTAAAAAATGATACAAACAAAGATATTTCCACAGAGAAACACTTTCATAGATTCATTAAAAAACTTACGGTTCACCAAATGGACAGGTGTGAGGATTGGATACATTACCATATTGAGGTTAACAGAGCGATACAAACACATGTGAAATATAGAATCACCAAAGACCTACGCAATACCACGAGAAGACTGCTCAACATTGTGTCATAACCTACAAGGGAGAAGGATCCGAAGAAGAACAGATATATGGATATGTGTGAAAGAACCACATCTTGCACACCTAGAACAAACAAAACATTGTAATCAAGTTTGCTGTGAGAAAAAATAAAAATTAAGTTAAAAATACCAACAAGAAGTAAGGAGACATAAACTTAAAGGGCTTTTTCCTCGCACATTCCGTTCTAATTTACAACCTAGAACACCACTTCCAGTAAGGCTCTGTTGCCCTAGTAACCAGATTTGGTAAAGGAGAAATGCTGCCACCTTGTGGCCGATTCCCGCAAGAGCAGCTTTTAACCCACAGCTAATGGTCACTTACCATTCACAAGGACTCAGGGCTGTAAAGGACACCTGCCCTCAAAACTGTGCTGAGGTAGGGAATGGATAAAAAAATTCAAAACGGGCAAAATGTTCACGAAGATAGTATGAAGAGGTAAGTTTTACTCACTCTCTTTTTAAAGAAAGGAAAATGGATAAAAGCTCAGCCTCAGGAAGAATTAGACTCATGCAATCTAATCTACAAAAAGTTTTCAACTCACACCAGTCGACTGACCATTGGCAAAGAGTCTACAAACAATAAATGCTGAAGAGGTTTTAGAGAACTGTGTACCCTCTAGCTGCTGGTGAGATGTAAAAGGGTTAAACGCTCATAATGAGAACAGAAAGGAGCTGCGTTGAAAAGGAAAAATTGAGGTACCATTCAATCCAGCAGGCGCACCAAAGGGCCTCTCACCTGAGAAGACCAGAATGAAGAAGACCCGGGCTGCAAAAGCTGCACTGCAGCCTTATTCACAATAGACAAGACAGTGAAGCAACCAAGATGTCCATCAACAGACGAAAGGATAAAGAAGAAGTGGTCCATGTACACAATGAATACTAGCCATGGAAAACAATGAAACACTGCTCTTTGAGGCACCATAGATGATCCTGGAGATAATCGCAGAACATGAGGTAAGTCGGAAAGCAAAAGTCCTATATCCTATGATATCACTTATAGGCGTTATCTAATAACTGACACAAATGAACATATTTCCACAGAGAAAGTCAATCACAGACTTATTAAAAAAAAACTATGCTTATCTAAAAGGAAAGCTGGGGGGAATGGATACATGAAGATTAGCGTTACCATAGGTATACAAATACATATTATATACATATATCAAAAAGACCGACCATATAGCAAGGAAGGTTTACGGAACACTCTGTAATAATTTACACGGGAAGAGGATCTCTACATAAATAGGTATATAGAATATGTAGATGAACCAGAGTGTGGACACCTGGGACAAGCAACATTCTAACCATTACCCCAATTGAAAAAATTAAAACAACGAACTAGGAGTAATGAGACATAAACTTATGGGGGGTTTTCCTGGCACATTCCATCCAAATTGAAAACCTAGGCAGACAACTTCCAGAACGGCTCTGCTGCCCTAGTACCCAGATTTGGGAATCGAGAAATGCTGCATCCTTGTGGCCGTTTCCCACAACAGCAGCTTTGAACCCACTGCAAAAGGTCACTAATTATTCACCAATTGCAGGTCTGTAAATGACACCGGCCCTCCAAAAAATACTGAGGTCGAAAATCGAACAAAAAAGTCTAGAGTGCAACCTTCCAAAAAAGAAAATTTGAAGAGGTATATTATACTCACACTTTTTTTCTTTTTTCTTTTAACAGAAAAGAAAAAGGCGTGGAAAAATGATGAATTGTAGGAATTTTTACAGACATGTAAACCCAAATTACAAAAACCTATCAGCTCACACCAGTCAGAATGGCCATCAACAAAAATGCTGCAAACAAGAAATGCTGACGTGATTGTGGAGAAATGCGTACCCTCGATTCTAAGGGGGACGTGGTAAGAGCCACTAATGAAAGCACAATTGAGGTGCCTTGAAAAGGTAAACGTTGAGCTACCATACCAGTCAATCAATCATACCCACTGCTGGGTCTATCCCCTGAGAAAAGGAAAATCAAAAATCACAGGCTGGCAATCCTGCACTCCAGCAATATTTACCATAGGCAACACTTGGAAGCAACGAAAATGTCCATCAACAGAGGAATGCACCAAGAAGAAGTGGTCCATGTACACAATGGAATATTAGCCATGAAAAACATTGAAGCACTGCTCTTTGAGGCACCATAGATGAGCCTGGAGATAATCACAAAACATGAAGTAGGTCGGAAAGCAAAACACCTATATCCTATATTATCACTTATGGCATTATCTAATAACTGGCACAGATGAACATATTTCCAAAGAGAAAGACACTCACAGGCTTAGAAAACAAACTATGCTCATCTGAAAGGAAAGGAGGGGGGAAATTGAGAAATGGAGATTAGTGTTACTATACATATACAAATACATATTATATACATGTATCAAAAAGACCGAACATATAGCAAGGGAGGTCGACGGAACACTGTAATATTTTACATGGGAAGAGGATCTGTACATTAATAGACATACATAATGTACAAATGAACCAGATTGTGTACACCTAGGACAAACAATATTCTAAACTTTACCCAGATTAAAAAACTTTTAAAAACCAGGAAGAAGTAATGAGACATAAACTTATGGGGATTTCTCCTGGCAAATTCCATTCTAATTTACAACCTAGGACAATGACTTCCAGAAAGGCTCTGCTGCCCTAGTACCCAGATTGGGGAATGGAGAAATGCTACCTCCTTGTGGCCGTTTCCCACAACCGCAGCTTTGAACCCACTGCAAAAGGTCACGAAATTTTCACCAACTTGCAGTTCTGTAAATGACACCTGCCCTCCAGAAAATTTCTGGGGTCAAAAATCGACCAGAAAATTCAAAAGAGGGCAACCTTCGAAGAAGACAATTTCAAGAGCTATATTGTACTCACGGTTTTTTTCTTTTAAGAGAAAAGACAAAGGCGTAGGAATATGATGAATTGTAAAAAATTTAATGACATGCATACCCATATGACAAAAACCTATCAGCTCAGAGCAGTCAGAATGGCCATTAGGAAAAATGCTGCAAAAAATAAACGGTGAAGGGAGTGTGGAGAAATGCGTACCCTCGGTTGTAAGGGGGTCATGTAAAGAGCCACTAATGAAAACACAGTGTAGGTGCTTTGAAAAGGGAAACATTGAGCTACCAGTCAATCAAGCACAACCACTGCTTGGCCTATCACCTGAGAAAATGAGAATCAAAAAGTCACAGGCTGGCAAACCTGTACGCCAGCAAGATTTACCATAGCCAGCACTTGGAAGCAATGAAAATGTCCATCAACCGAGGAATGCCCCAAGAAGAAGTGGTCCGCGTACACAATGGAATATTACTCTAATAATAAATATAACTTAAATTTAAAAACAAACAAAAGCAAGGAGACATCAACATTTGTGGGTTTATCCGGGCACATTGCACTCTAATTTATAACCGAAGAACACCACTGGCCGGTAGGTCTGTTTCCCTAGTACCAGCAAGGGGAATGTAGAAAGGCTGCTGCTCTCTGGCCGTTACCTGCAAAAGCAGGTTTAAAGCCTGAGCTAATGGTCACTTCATATGAACAAGTACTGCAGGGCTGTAAATGAAACCTGCCCTCAAAGTGTCTTGAGGGAGATAATGGCCAAAATATTTCAAATGGTGACACATACTTTAAGAAAACACTTTGAAGAAATAAGCTCTAATCACAGCTGGAAATATAAAAAAGGACATGCCTTAAAGCTCAATTTCAATGCATTATGAGACACATGCAAATTCAACCACAAAGAGGTATCAGCTCACACCACTCAGAATAACCATCAGCAAAAACTACAAAGAATAAATCCTGAAGGCGCTGGGAAGAAATACATACCCTCCACTTTAAGTGGGACGTAACCTGGAAAGAGCCACTAAGGAGAACAGAATAGAGGTGCCTTTAAAAGGTAAACATTGAGCTACCGTATGATCCAGCAGACCTATTCCTGGACCTATAAACTAAGAAGACAGAATTGGAAGGACACAGGCACGCAAATCTGCTTTGCATAGTATTACAATAGCCAAGATATGGAAGTAACCAAAAAGTCCACCGACAGATGGGTGGACAAAGAAGAACTGCTACCTGTACAGATGGAATATGAGCTAGTGAAAAAAATGAAACAATGCCATTTCCAGCACCATAGATGAGTCTAGAAGTAATCACGCAACTTGGAGTAAGCGAGAAAGCGAAAAACACATATCCTATCATATCACATATAGGTGTTACCTAAAAAATGATACAAACAAAGATATTTCCACAGAGAAACACTTTCATAGATTCATTAAAAAACTTACGGTTCACCAAATGGACAGGTGTGAGGATTGGATACATTACCATATTGAGGTTAACAGAGCGATACAAACACATGTGAAATATAGAATCACCAAAGACCTACGCAATACCACGAGAAGACTGCTCAACATTGTGTCATAACCTACAAGGGAGAAGGATCCGAAGAAGAACAGATATATGGATATGTGTGAAAGAACCACATCTTGCACACCTAGAACAAACAAAACATTGTAATCAAGTTTGCTGTGAGAAAAAATAAAAATTAAGTTAAAAATACCAACAAGAAGTAAGGAGACATAAACTTAAAGGGCTTTTTCCTCGCACATTCCGTTCTAATTTACAACCTAGAACACCACTTCCAGTAAGGCTCTGTTGCCCTAGTAACCAGATTTGGTAAAGGAGAAATGCTGCCACCTTGTGGCCGATTCCCGCAAGAGCAGCTTTTAACCCACAGCTAATGGTCACTTACCATTCACAAGGACTCAGGGCTGTAAAGGACACCTGCCCTCAAAACTGTGCTGAGGTAGGGAATGGATAAAAAAATTCAAAACGGGCAAAATGTTCACGAAGATAGTATGAAGAGGTAAGTTTTACTCACTCTCTTTTTAAAGAAAGGAAAATGGATAAAAGCTCAGCCTCAGGAAGAATTAGACTCATGCAATCTAATCTACAAAAAGTTTTCAACTCACACCAGTCGACTGACCATTGGCAAAGAGTCTACAAACAATAAATGCTGAAGAGGTTTTAGAGAACTGTGTACCCTCTAGCTGCTGGTGAGATGTAAAAGGGTTAAACGCTCATAATGAGAACAGAAAGGAGCTGCGTTGAAAAGGAAAAATTGAGGTACCATTCAATCCAGCAGGCGCACCAAAGGGCCTCTCACCTGAGAAGACCAGAATGAAGAAGACCCGGGCTGCAAAAGCTGCACTGCAGCCTTATTCACAATAGACAAGACAGTGAAGCAACCAAAATGTCCATCAACAGACGAAAGGATAAAGAAGAAGTGGTCCATGTACACAATGAATACTAGCCATGGAAAACAATGAAACACTGCTCTTTGAGGCACCATAGATGATCCTGGAGATAATCGCAGAACATGAGGTAAGTCGGAAAGCAAAAGTCCTATATCCTATGATATCACTTATAGGCGTTATCTAATAACTGACACAAATGAACATATTTCCACAGAGAAAGTCAATCACAGACTTATTAAAAAAAAACTATGCTTATCTAAAAGGAAAGCTGGGGGGAATGGATACATGAAGATTAGCGTTACCATAGGTATACAAATACATATTATATACATATATCAAAAAGACCGACCATATAGCAAGGAAGGTTTACGGAACACTCTGTAATAATTTACACGGGAAGAGGATCTCTACATAAATAGGTATATAGAATATGTAGATGAACCAGCGTGTGGACACCTGGGACAAGCAACATTCTAACCATTACCCCAATTGAAAAAATTAAAACAACGAACTAGGAGTAATGAGACATAAACTTATGGGGGGTTTTCCTGGCACATTCCATCCAAATTGAAAACCTAGGCAGACAACTTCCAGAACGGCTCTGCTGCCCTAGTACCCAGATTTGGGAATCGAGAAATGCTGCATCCTTGTGGCCGTTTCCCACAACAGCAGCTTTGAACCCACTGCAAAAGGTCACTAATTATTCACCAATTGCAGGTCTGTAAATGACACCGGCCCTCCAAAAAATACTGAGGTCGAATATCGAACAAAAAAGTCTAGAGTGCAACCTTCCAAAAAAGAAAATTTGAAGAGGTATATTATACTCACACTTTTTTTCTTTTTTCTTTTAACAGAAAAGAAAAAGGCGTGGAAAAATGATGAATTGTAGGAATTTTTACAGACATGTAAACCCAAATTACAAAAACCTATCAGCTCACACCAGTCAGAATGGCCATCAACAAAAATGCTGCAAACAAGAAATGCTGACGTGATTGTGGAGAAATGCGTACCCTCGATTCTAAGGGGGACGTGGTAAGAGCCACTAATGAAAGCACAATTGAGGTGCCTTGAAAAGGTAAACGTTGAGCTACCATACCAGTCAATCAATCATACCCACTGCTGGGTCTATCCCCTGAGAAAAGGAAAATCAAAAATCACAGGCTGGCAATCCTGCACTCCAGCAATATTTACCATAGGCAACACTTGGAAGCAACGAAAATGTCCATCAACAGAGGAATGCACCAAGAAGAAGTGGTCCATGTACACAATGGAATATTAGCCATGAAAAACATTGAAGCACTGCTCTTTGAGGCACCATAGATGAGCCTGGAGATAATCACAAAACATGAAGTAGGTCGGAAAGCAAAACACCTATATCCTATATTATCACTTATGGCATTATCTAATAACTGGCACAGATGAACATATTTCCAAAGAGAAAGACACTCACAGGCTTAGAAAACAAACTATGCTCATCTGAAAGGAAAGGAGGGGGGAAATTGAGAAATGGAGATTAGTGTTACTATACATATACAAATACATATTATATACATGTATCAAAAAGACCGAACATATAGCAAGGGAGGTCGACGGAACACTGTAATATTTTACATGGGAAGAGGATCTGTACATTAATAGACATACATAATGTACAAATGAACCAGATTGTGTACACCTAGGACAAACAATATTCTAAACTTTACCCAGATTAAAAAACTTTTAAAAACCAGGAAGAAGTAATGAGACATAAACTTATGGGGATTTCTCCTGGCAAATTCCATTCTAATTTACAACCTAGGACAATGACTTCCAGAAAGGCTCTGCTGCCCTAGTACCCAGATTGGGGAATGGAGAAATGCTACCTCCTTGTGGCCGTTTCCCACAACCGCAGCTTTGAACCCACTGCAAAAGGTCACGAAATTTTCACCAACTTGCAGTTCTGTAAATGACACCTGCCCTCCAGAAAATTTCTGGGGTCAAAAATCGACCAGAAAATTCAAAAGAGGGCAACCTTCGAAGAAGACAATTTCAAGAGCTATATTGTACTCACGGTTTTTTTCTTTTAAGAGAAAAGACAAAGGCGTAGGAATATGATGAATTGTAAAAAATTTAATGACATGCATACCCATATGACAAAAACCTATCAGCTCAGAGCAGTCAGAATGGCCATTAGGAAAAATGCTGCAAAAAATAAACGGTGAAGGGAGTGTGGAGAAATGCGTACCCTCGGTTGTAAGGGGGTCATGTAAAGAGCCACTAATGAAAACACAGTGTAGGTGCTTTGAAAAGGGAAACATTGAGCTACCAGTCAATCAAGCACAACCACTGCTTGGCCTATCACCTGAGAAAATGAGAATCAAAAAGTCACAGGCTGGCAAACCTGTACGCCAGCAAGATTTACCATAGCCAGCACTTGGAAGCAATGAAAATGTCCATCAACCGAGGAATGCCCCAAGAAGAAGTGGTCCGCGTACACAATGGAATATTACTCTAATAATAAATATAACTTAAATTTAAAAACAAACAAAAGCAAGGAGACATCAACATTTGTGGGTTTATCCGGGCACATTGCACTCTAATTTATAACCGAAGAACACCACTGGCCGGTAGGTCTGTTTCCCTAGTACCAGCAAGGGGAATGTAGAAAGGCTGCTGCTCTCTGGCCGTTACCTGCAAAAGCAGGTTTAAAGCCTGAGCTAATGGTCACTTCATATGAACAAGTACTGCAGGGCTGTAAATGAAACCTGCCCTCAAAGTGTCTTGAGGGAGATAATGGCCAAAATATTTCAAATGGTGACACATACTTTAAGAAAACACTTTGAAGAAATAAGCTCTAATCACAGCTGGAAATATAAAAAAGGACATGCCTTAAAGCTCAATTTCAATGCATTATGAGACACATGCAAATTCAACCACAAAGAGGTATCAGCTCACACCACTCAGAATAACCATCAGCAAAAACTACAAAGAATAAATCCTGAAGGCGCTGGGAAGAAATACATACCCTCCACTTTAAGTGGGACGTAACCTGGAAAGAGCCACTAAGGAGAACAGAATAGAGGTGCCTTTAAAAGGTAAACATTGAGCTACCGTATGATCCAGCAGACCTATTCCTGGACCTATAAACTAAGAAGACAGAATTGGAAGGACACAGGCACGCAAATCTGCTTTGCATAGTATTACAATAGCCAAGATATGGAAGTAACCAAAAAGTCCACCGACAGATGGGTGGACAAAGAAGAACTGCTACCTGTACAGATGGAATATGAGCTAGTGAAAAAAATGAAACAATGCCATTTCCAGCACCATAGATGAGTCTAGAAGTAATCACGCAACTTGGAGTAAGCGAGAAAGCGAAAAACACATATCCTATCATATCACATATAGGTGTTACCTAAAAAATGATACAAACAAAGATATTTCCACAGAGAAACACTTTCATAGATTCATTAAAAAACTTACGGTTCACCAAATGGACAGGTGTGAGGATTGGATACATTACCATATTGAGGTTAACAGAGCGATACAAACACATGTGAAATATAGAATCACCAAAGACCTACGCAATACCACGAGAAGACTGCTCAACATTGTGTCATAACCTACAAGGGAGAAGGATCCGAAGAAGAACAGATATATGGATATGTGTGAAAGAACCACATCTTGCACACCTAGAACAAACAAAACATTGTAATCAAGTTTGCTGTGAGAAAAAATAAAAATTAAGTTAAAAATACCAACAAGAAGTAAGGAGACATAAACTTAAAGGGCTTTTTCCTCGCACATTCCGTTCTAATTTACAACCTAGAACACCACTTCCAGTAAGGCTCTGTTGCCCTAGTAACCAGATTTGGTAAAGGAGAAATGCTGCCACCTTGTGGCCGATTCCCGCAAGAGCAGCTTTTAACCCACAGCTAATGGTCACTTACCATTCACAAGGACTCAGGGCTGTAAAGGACACCTGCCCTCAAAACTGTGCTGAGGTAGGGAATGGATAAAAAAATTCAAAACGGGCAAAATGTTCACGAAGATAGTATGAAGAGGTAAGTTTTACTCACTCTCTTTTTAAAGAAAGGAAAATGGATAAAAGCTCAGCCTCAGGAAGAATTAGACTCATGCAATCTAATCTACAAAAAGTTTTCAACTCACACCAGTCGACTGACCATTGGCAAAGAGTCTACAAACAATAAATGCTGAAGAGGTTTTAGAGAACTGTGTACCCTCTAGCTGCTGGTGAGATGTAAAAGGGTTAAACGCTCATAATGAGAACAGAAAGGAGCTGCGTTGAAAAGGAAAAATTGAGGTACCATTCAATCCAGCAGGCGCACCAAAGGGCCTCTCACCTGAGAAGACCAGAATGAAGAAGACCCGGGCTGCAAAAGCTGCACTGCAGCCTTATTCACAATAGACAAGACAGTGAAGCAACCAAGATGTCCATCAACAGATGAAAGGATAAAGAAGAAGTGGTCCATGTACACAATGAATACTAGCCATGGAAAACAATGAAACACTGCTCTTTGAGGCACCATAGATGATCCTGGAGATAATCGCAGAACATGAGGTAAGTCGGAAAGCAAAAGTCCTATATCCTATGATATCACTTATAGGCGTTATCTAATAACTGACACAAATGAACATATTTCCACAGAGAAAGTCAATCACAGACTTATTAAAAAAAAAACTATGCTTATCTAAAAGGAAAGGTGGGGGGAATGGATACATGAAGATTAGCGTTACCATAGGTATACAAATACATATTATATACATATATCAAAAAGACCGACCATATAGCAAGGAAGGTTTACGGAACACTCTGTAATAATTTACACGGGAAGAGGATCTCTACATAAATAGGTATATAGAATATGTAGATGAACCAGAGTGTGGACACCTGGGACAAGCAACATTCTAACCATTACCCCAATTGAAAAAATTAAAACAACGAACTAGGAGTAATGAGACATAAACTTATGGGGGGTTTTCCTGGCACATTCCATCCAAATTGAAAACCTAGGCAGACAACTTCCAGAACGGCTCTGCTGCCCTAGTACCCAGATTTGGGAATCGAGAAATGCTGCATCCTTGTGGCCGTTTCCCACAACAGCAGCTTTGAACCCACTGCAAAAGGTCACTAATTATTCACCAATTGCAGGTCTGTAAATGACACCGGCCCTCCAAAAAATACTGAGGTCGAATATCGAACAAAAAAGTCTAGAGTGCAACCCTCCAAAAAAGAAAATTTGAAGAGGTATATTATACTCACACTTTTTTTCTTTTTTCTTTTAACAGAAAAGAAAAAGGCGTGGAAAAATGATGAATTGTAGGAATTTTTACAGACATGTAAACCCAAATTACAAAAACCTATCAGCTCACACCAGTCAGAATGGCCATCAACAAAAATGCTGCAAACAAGAAATGCTGACGTGATTGTGGAGAAATGCGTACCCTCGATTCTAAGGGGGACGTGGTAAGAGCCACTAATGAAAGCACAATTGAGGTGCCTTGAAAAGGTAAACGTTGAGCTACCATACCAGTCAATCAATCATACCCACTGCTGGGTCTATCCCCTGAGAAAAGGAAAATCAAAAATCACAGGCTGGCAATCCTGCACTCCAGCAATATTTACCATAGGCAACACTTGGAAGCAACGAAAATGTCCATCAACAGAGGAATGCACCAAGAAGAAGTGGTCCATGTACACAATGGAATATTAGCCATGAAAAACATTGAAGCACTGCTCTTTGAGGCACCATAGATGAGCCTGGAGATAATCACAAAACATGAAGTAGGTCGGAAAGCAAAACACCTATATCCTATATTATCACTTATGGCATTATCTAATAACTGGCACAGATGAACATATTTCCAAAGAGAAAGACACTCACAGGCTTAGAAAACAAACTATGCTCATCTGAAAGGAAAGGAGGGGGGAAATTGAGAAATGGAGATTAGTGTTACTATACATATACAAATACATATTATATACATGTATCAAAAAGACCGAACATATAGCAAGGGAGGTCGACGGAACACTGTAATATTTTACATGGGAAGAGGATCTGTACATTAATAGACATACATAATGTACAAATGAACCAGATTTTGTACACCTAGGACAAACAATATTCTAAACTTTACCCAGATTAAAAAACTTTTAAAAACCAGGAAGAAGTAATGAGACATAAACTTATGGGGATTTCTCCTGGCAAATTCCATTCTAATTTACAACCTAGGACAATGACTTCCAGAAAGGCTCTGCTGCCCTAGTACCCAGATTGGGGAATGGAGAAATGCTACCTCCTTGTGGCCGTTTCCCACAACCGCAGCTTTGAACCCACTGCAAAAGGTCACGAAATTTTCACCAACTTGCAGTTCTGTAAATGACACCTGCCCTCCAGAAAATTTCTGGGGTCAAAAATCGACCAGAAAATTCAAAAGAGGGCAACCTTCGAAGAAGACAATTTCAAGAGCTATATTGTACTCACGGTTTTTTTCTTTTAAGAGAAAAGACAAAGGCGTAGGAATATGATGAATTGTAAAAAATTTAATGACATGCATACCCATATGACAAAAACCTATCAGCTCAGAGCAGTCAGAATGGCCATTAGGAAAAATGCTGCAAAAAATAAACGGTGAAGGGAGTGTGGAGAAATGCGTACCCTCGGTTGTAAGGGGGTCATGTAAAGAGCCACTAATGAAAACACAGTGTAGGTGCTTTGAAAAGGGAAACATTGAGCTACCAGTCAATCAAGCACAACCACTGCTTGGCCTATCACCTGAGAAAATGAGAATCAAAAAGTCACAGGCTGGCAAACCTGTACGCCAGCAAGATTTACCATAGCCAGCACTTGGAAGCAATGAAAATGTCCATCAACCGAGGAATGCCCCAAGAAGAAGTGGTCCGCGTACACAATGGAATATTACTCTAATAATAAATATAAATTAAATTTAAAAACAAACAAAAGCAAGGAGACATCAACATTTGTGGGTTTATCCGGGCACATTGCACTCTAATTTATAACCGAAGAACACCACTGGCCGGTAGGTCTGTTTCCCTAGTACCAGCAAGGGGAATGTAGAAAGGCTGCTGCTCTCTGGCCGTTACCTGCAAAAGCAGGTTTAAAGCCTGAGCTAATGGTCACTTCATATGAACAAGTACTGCAGGGCTGTAAATGAAACCTGCCCTCAAAGTGTCTTGAGGGAGATAATGGCCAAAATATTTCAAATGGTGACACATACTTTAAGAAAACACTTTGAAGAAATAAGCTCTAATCACAGCTGGAAATATAAAAAAGGACATGCCTTAAAGCTCAATTTCAATGCATTATGAGACACATGCAAATTCAACCACAAAGAGGTATCAGCTCACACCACTCAGAATAACCATCAGCAAAAACTACAAAGAATAAATCCTGAAGGCGCTGGGAAGAAATACATACCCTCCACTTTAAGTGGGACGTAACCTGGAAAGAGCCACTAAGGAGAACAGAATAGAGGTGCCTTTAAAAGGTAAACATTGAGCTACCGTATGATCCAGCAGACCTATTCCTGGACCTATAAACTAAGAAGACAGAATTGGAAGGACACAGGCACGCAAATCTGCTTTGCATAGTATTACAATAGCCAAGATATGGAAGTAACCAAAAAGTCCACCGACAGATGGGTGGACAAAGAAGAACTGCTACCTGTACAGATGGAATATGAGCTAGTGAAAAAAATGAAACAATGCCATTTCCAGCACCATAGATGAGTCTAGAAGTAATCACGCAACTTGGAGTAAGCGAGAAAGCGAAAAACACATATCCTATCATATCACATATAGGTGTTACCTAAAAAATGATACAAACAAAGATATTTCCACAGAGAAACACTTTCATAGATTCATTAAAAAACTTACGGTTCACCAAATGGACAGGTGTGAGGATTGGATACATTACCATATTGAGGTTAACAGAGCGATACAAACACATGTGAAATATAGAATCACCAAAGACCTACGCAATACCACGAGAAGACTGCTCAACATTGTGTCATAACCTACAAGGGAAAAGGATCCGAAGAAGAACAGATATATGGATATGTGTGAAAGAACCACATCTTGCACACCTAGAACAAACAAAACATTGTAATCAAGTTTGCTGTGAGAAAAAATAAAAATTAAGTTAAAAATACCAACAAGAAGTAAGGAGACATAAACTTAAAGGGCTTTTTCCTCGCACATTCCGTTCTAATTTACAACCTAGAACACCACTTCCAGTAAGGCTCTGTTGCCCTAGTAACCAGATTTGGTAAAGGAGAAATGCTGCCACCTTGTGGCCGATTCCCGCAAGAGCAGCTTTTAACCCACAGCTAATGGTCACTTACCATTCACAAGGACTCAGGGCTGTAAAGGACACCTGCCCTCAAAACTGTGCTGAGGTAGGGAATGGATAAAAAAATTCAAAACGGGCAAAATGTTCACGAAGATAGTATGAAGAGGTAAGTTTTACTCACTCTCTTTTTAAAGAAAGGAAAATGGATAAAAGCTCAGCCTCAGGAAGAATTAGACTCATGCAATCTAATCTACAAAAAGTTTTCAACTCACACCAGTCGACTGACCATTGGCAAAGAGTCTACAAACAATAAATGCTGAAGAGGTTTTAGAGAACTGTGTACCCTCTAGCTGCTGGTGAGATGTAAAAGGGTTAAACGCTCATAATGAGAACAGAAAGGAGCTGCGTTGAAAAGGAAAAATTGAGGTACCATTCAATCCAGCAGGCGCACCAAAGGGCCTCTCACCTGAGAAGACCAGAATGAAGAAGACCCGGGCTGCAAAAGCTGCACTGCAGCCTTATTCACAATAGACAAGACAGTGAAGCAACCAAAATGTCCATCAACAGACGAAAGGATAAAGAAGAAGTGGTCCATGTACACAATGAATACTAGCCATGGAAAACAATGAAACACTGCTCTTTGAGGCACCATAGATGATCCTGGAGATAATCGCAGAACATGAGGTAAGTCGGAAAGCAAAAGTCCTATATCCTATGATATCACTTATAGGCGTTATCTAATAACTGACACAAATGAACATATTTCCACAGAGAAAGTCAATCACAGACTTATTAAAAAAAAACTATGCTTATCTAAAAGGAAAGCTGGGGGGAATGGATACATGAAGATTAGCGTTACCATAGGTATACAAATACATATTATATACATATATCAAAAAGACCGACCATATAGCAAGGAAGGTTTACGGAACACTCTGTAATAATTTACACGGGAAGAGGATCTCTACATAAATAGGTATATAGAATATGTAGATGAACCAGAGTGTGGACACCTGGGACAAGCAACATTCTAACCATTACCCCAATTGAAAAAATTAAAACAACGAACTAGGAGTAATGAGACATAAACTTATGGGGGGTTTTCCTGGCACATTCCATCCAAATTGAAAACCTAGGCAGACAACTTCCAGAACGGCTCTGCTGCCCTAGTACCCAGATTTGGGAATCGAGAAATGCTGCATCCTTGTGGCCGTTTCCCACAACAGCAGCTTTGAACCCACTGCAAAAGGTCACTAATTATTCACCAATTGCAGGTCTGTAAATGACACCGGCCCTCCAAAAAATACTGAGGTCGAATATCGAACAAAAAAGTCTAGAGTGCAACCTTCCAAAAAAGAAAATTTGAAGAGGTATATTATACTCACACTTTTTTTCTTTTTTCTTTTAACAGAAAAGAAAAAGGCGTGGAAAAATGATGAATTGTAGGAATTTTTACAGACATGTAAACCCAAATTACAAAAACCTATCAGCTCACACCAGTCAGAATGGCCATCAACAAAAATGCTGCAAACAAGAAATGCTGACGTGATTGTGGAGAAATGCGTACCCTCGATTCTAAGGGGGACGTGGTAAGAGCCACTAATGAAAGCACAGTTGAGGTGCCTTGAAAAGGTAAACGTTGAGCTACCATACCAGTCAATCAATCATACCCACTGCTGGGTCTATCCCCTGAGAAAAGGAAAATCAAAAATCACAGGCTGGCAATCCTGCACTCCAGCAATATTTACCATAGGCAACACTTGGAAGCAACGAAAATGTCCATCAACAGAGGAATGCACCAAGAAGAAGTGGTCCATGTACACAATGGAATATTAGCCATGAAAAACATTGAAGCACTGCTCTTTGAGGCACCATAGATGAGCCTGGAGATAATCACAAAACATGAAGTAGGTCGGAAAGCAAAACACCTATATCCTATATTATCACTTATGGCATTATCTAATAACTGGCACAGATGAACATATTTCCAAAGAGAAAGACACTCACAGGCTTAGAAAACAAACTATGCTCATCTGAAAGGAAAGGAGGGGGGAAATTGAGAAATGGAGATTAGTGTTACTATACATATACAAATACATATTATATACATGTATCAAAAAGACCGAACATATAGCAAGGGAGGTCGACGGAACACTGTAATATTTTACATGGGAAGAGGATCTGTACATTAATAGACATACATAATGTACAAATGAACCAGATTGTGTACACCTAGGACAAACAATATTCTAAACTTTACCCAGATTAAAAAACTTTTAAAAACCAGGAAGAAGTAATGAGACATAAACTTATGGGGATTTCTCCTGGCAAATTCCATTCTAATTTACAACCTAGGACAATGACTTCCAGAAAGGCTCTGCTGCCCTAGTACCCAGATTGGGGAATGGAGAAATGCTACCTCCTTGTGGCCGTTTCCCACAACCGCAGCTTTGAACCCACTGCAAAAGGTCACGAAATTTTCACCAACTTGCAGTTCTGTAAATGACACCTGCCCTCCAGAAAATTTCTGGGGTCAAAAATCGACCAGAAAATTCAAAAGAGGGCAACCTTCGAAGAAGACAATTTCAAGAGCTATATTGTACTCACGGTTTTTTTCTTTTAAGAGAAAAGACAAAGGCGTAGGAATATGATGAATTGTAAAAAATTTAATGACATGCATACCCATATGACAAAAACCTATCAGCTCAGAGCAGTCAGAATGGCCATTAGGAAAAATGCTGCAAAAAATAAACGGTGAAGGGAGTGTGGAGAAATGCGTACCCTCGGTTGTAAGGGGGTCATGTAAAGAGCCACTAATGAAAACACAGTGTAGGTGCTTTGAAAAGGGAAACATTGAGCTACCAGTCAATCAAGCACAACCACTGCTTGGCCTATCACCTGAGAAAATGAGAATCAAAAAGTCACAGGCTGGCAAACCTGTACGCCAGCAAGATTTACCATAGCCAGCACTTGGAAGCAATGAAAATGTCCATCAACCGAGGAATGCCCCAAGAAGAAGTGGTCCGCGTACACAATGGAATATTACTCTAATAATAAATATAACTTAAATTTAAAAACAAACAAAAGCAAGGAGACATCAACATTTGTGGGTTTATCCGGGCACATTGCACTCTAATTTATAACCGAAGAACACCACTGGCCGGTAGGTCTGTTTCCCTAGTACCAGCAAGGGGAATGTAGAAAGGCTGCTGCTCTCTGGCCGTTACCTGCAAAAGCAGGTTTAAAGCCTGAGCTAATGGTCACTTCATATGAACAAGTACTGCAGGGCTGTAAATGAAACCTGCCCTCAAAGTGTCTTGAGGGAGATAATGGCCAAAATATTTCAAATGGTGACACATACTTTAAGAAAACACTTTGAAGAAATAAGCTCTAATCACAGCTGGAAATATAAAAAAGGACATGCCTTAAAGCTCAATTTCAATGCATTATGAGACACATGCAAATTCAACCACAAAGAGGTATCAGCTCACACCACTCAGAATAACCATCAGCAAAAACTACAAAGAATAAATCCTGAAGGCGCTGGGAAGAAATACATACCCTCCACTTTAAGTGGGACGTAACCTGGAAAGAGCCACTAAGGAGAACAGAATAGAGGTGCCTTTAAAAGGTAAACATTGAGCTACCGTATGATCCAGCAGACCTATTCCTGGACCTATAAACTAAGAAGACAGAATTGGAAGGACACAGGCACGCAAATCTGCTTTGCATAGTATTACAATAGCCAAGATATGGAAGTAACCAAAAAGTCCACCGACAGATGGGTGGACAAAGAAGAACTGCTACCTGTACAGATGGAATATGAGCTAGTGAAAAAAATGAAACAATGCCATTTCCAGCACCATAGATGAGTCTAGAAGTAATCACGCAACTTGGAGTAAGCGAGAAAGCGAAAAACACATATCCTATCATATCACATATAGGTGTTACCTAAAAAATGATACAAACAAAGATATTTCCACAGAGAAACACTTTCATAGATTCATTAAAAAACTTACGGTTCACCAAATGGACAGGTGTGAGGATTGGATACATTACCATATTGAGGTTAACAGAGCGATACAAACACATGTGAAATATAGAATCACCAAAGACCTACGCAATACCACGAGAAGACTGCTCAACATTGTGTCATAACCTACAAGGGAGAAGGATCCGAAGAAGAACAGATATATGGATATGTGTGAAAGAACCACATCTTGCACACCTAGAACAAACAAAACATTGTAATCAAGTTTGCTGTGAGAAAAAATAAAAATTAAGTTAAAAATACCAACAAGAAGTAAGGAGACATAAACTTAAAGGGCTTTTTCCTCGCACATTCCGTTCTAATTTACAACCTAGAACACCACTTCCAGTAAGGCTCTGTTGCCCTAGTAACCAGATTTGGTAAAGGAGAAATGCTGCCACCTTGTGGCCGATTCCCGCAAGAGCAGCTTTTAACCCACAGCTAATGGTCACTTACCATTCACAAGGACTCAGGGCTGTAAAGGACACCTGCCCTCAAAACTGTGCTGAGGTAGGGAATGGATAAAAAAATTCAAAACGGGCAAAATGTTCACGAAGATAGTATGAAGAGGTAAGTTTTACTCACTCTCTTTTTAAAGAAAGGAAAATGGATAAAAGCTCAGCCTCAGGAAGAATTAGACTCATGCAATCTAATCTACAAAAAGTTTTCAACTCACACCAGTCGACTGACCATTGGCAAAGAGTCTACAAACAATAAATGCTGAAGAGGTTTTAGAGAACTGTGTACCCTCTAGCTGCTGGTGAGATGTAAAAGGGTTAAACGCTCATAATGAGAACAGAAAGGAGCTGCGTTGAAAAGGAAAAATTGAGGTACCATTCAATCCAGCAGGCGCACCAAAGGGCCTCTCACCTGAGAAGACCAGAATGAAGAAGACCCGGGCTGCAAAAGCTGCACTGCAGCCTTATTCACAATAGACAAGACAGTGAAGCAACCAAGATGTCCATCAACAGACGAAAGGATAAAGAAGAAGTGGTCCATGTACACAATGAATACTAGCCATGGAAAACAATGAAACACTGCTCTTTGAGGCACCATAGATGATCCTGGAGATAATCGCAGAACATGAGGTAAGTCGGAAAGCAAAAGTCCTATATCCTATGATATCACTTATAGGCGTTATCTAATAACTGACACAAATGAACATATTTCCACAGAGAAAGTCAATCACAGACTTATTAAAAAAAAACTATGCTTATCTAAAAGGAAAGCTGGGGGGAATGGATACATGAAGATTAGCGTTACCATAGGTATACAAATACATATTATATACATATATCAAAAAGACCGACCATATAGCAAGGAAGGTTTACGGAACACTCTGTAATAATTTACACGGGAAGAGGATCTCTACATAAATAGGTATATAGAATATGTAGATGAACCAGAGTGTGGACACCTGGGACAAGCAACATTCTAACCATTACCCCAATTGAAAAAATTAAAACAACGAACTAGGAGTAATGAGACATAAACTTATGGGGGGTTTTCCTGGCACATTCCATCCAAATTGAAAACCTAGGCAGACAACTTCCAGAACGGCTCTGCTGCCCTAGTACCCAGATTTGGGAATCGAGAAATGCTGCATCCTTGTGGCCGTTTCCCACAACAGCAGCTTTGAACCCACTGCAAAAGGTCACTAATTATTCACCAATTGCAGGTCTGTAAATGACACCGGCCCTCCAAAAAATACTGAGGTCGAAAATCGAACAAAAAAGTCTAGAGTGCAACCTTCCAAAAAAGAAAATTTGAAGAGGTATATTATACTCACACTTTTTTTCTTTTTTCTTTTAACAGAAAAGAAAAAGGCGTGGAAAAATGATGAATTGTAGGAATTTTTACAGACATGTAAACCCAAATTACAAAAACCTATCAGCTCACACCAGTCAGAATGGCCATCAACAAAAATGCTGCAAACAAGAAATGCTGACGTGATTGTGGAGAAATGCGTACCCTCGATTCTAAGGGGGACGTGGTAAGAGCCACTAATGAAAGCACAATTGAGGTGCCTTGAAAAGGTAAACGTTGAGCTACCATACCAGTCAATCAATCATACCCACTGCTGGGTCTATCCCCTGAGAAAAGGAAAATCAAAAATCACAGGCTGGCAATCCTGCACTCCAGCAATATTTACCATAGGCAACACTTGGAAGCAACGAAAATGTCCATCAACAGAGGAATGCACCAAGAAGAAGTGGTCCATGTACACAATGGAATATTAGCCATGAAAAACATTGAAGCACTGCTCTTTGAGGCACCATAGATGAGCCTGGAGATAATCACAAAACATGAAGTAGGTCGGAAAGCAAAACACCTATATCCTATATTATCACTTATGGCATTATCTAATAACTGGCACAGATGAACATATTTCCAAAGAGAAAGACACTCACAGGCTTAGAAAACAAACTATGCTCATCTGAAAGGAAAGGAGGGGGGAAATTGAGAAATGGAGATTAGTGTTACTATACATATACAAATACATATTATATACATGTATCAAAAAGACCGAACATATAGCAAGGGAGGTCGACGGAACACTGTAATATTTTACATGGGAAGAGGATCTGTACATTAATAGACATACATAATGTACAAATGAACCAGATTGTGTACACCTAGGACAAACAATATTCTAAACTTTACCCAGATTAAAAAACTTTTAAAAACCAGGAAGAAGTAATGAGACATAAACTTATGGGGATTTCTCCTGGCAAATTCCATTCTAATTTACAACCTAGGACAATGACTTCCAGAAAGGCTCTGCTGCCCTAGTACCCAGATTGGGGAATGGAGAAATGCTACCTCCTTGTGGCCGTTTCCCACAACCGCAGCTTTGAACCCACTGCAAAAGGTCACGAAATTTTCACCAACTTGCAGTTCTGTAAATGACACCTGCCCTCCAGAAAATTTCTGGGGTCAAAAATCGACCAGAAAATTCAAAAGAGGGCAACCTTCGAAGAAGACAATTTCAAGAGCTATATTGTACTCACGGTTTTTTTCTTTTAAGAGAAAAGACAAAGGCGTAGGAATATGATGAATTGTAAAAAATTTAATGACATGCATACCCATATGACAAAAACCTATCAGCTCAGAGCAGTCAGAATGGCCATTAGGAAAAATGCTGCAAAAAATAAACGGTGAAGGGAGTGTGGAGAAATGCGTACCCTCGGTTGTAAGGGGGTCATGTAAAGAGCCACTAATGAAAACACAGTGTAGGTGCTTTGAAAAGGGAAACATTGAGCTACCAGTCAATCAAGCACAACCACTGCTTGGCCTATCACCTGAGAAAATGAGAATCAAAAAGTCACAGGCTGGCAAACCTGTACGCCAGCAAGATTTACCATAGCCAGCACTTGGAAGCAATGAAAATGTCCATCAACCGAGGAATGCCCCAAGAAGAAGTGGTCCGCGTACACAATGGAATATTACTCTAATAATAAATATAACTTAAATTTAAAAACAAACAAAAGCAAGGAGACATCAACATTTGTGGGTTTATCCGGGCACATTGCACTCTAATTTATAACCGAAGAACACCACTGGCCGGTAGGTCTGTTTCCCTAGTACCAGCAAGGGGAATGTAGAAAGGCTGCTGCTCTCTGGCCGTTACCTGCAAAAGCAGGTTTAAAGCCTGAGCTAATGGTCACTTCATATGAACAAGTACTGCAGGGCTGTAAATGAAACCTGCCCTCAAAGTGTCTTGAGGGAGATAATGGCCAAAATATTTCAAATGGTGACACATACTTTAAGAAAACACTTTGAAGAAATAAGCTCTAATCACAGCTGGAAATATAAAAAAGGACATGCCTTAAAGCTCAATTTCAATGCATTATGAGACACATGCAAATTCAACCACAAAGAGGTATCAGCTCACACCACTCAGAATAACCATCAGCAAAAACTACAAAGAATAAATCCTGAAGGCGCTGGGAAGAAATACATACCCTCCACTTTAAGTGGGACGTAACCTGGAAAGAGCCACTAAGGAGAACAGAATAGAGGTGCCTTTAAAAGGTAAACATTGAGCTACCGTATGATCCAGCAGACCTATTCCTGGACCTATAAACTAAGAAGACAGAATTGGAAGGACACAGGCACGCAAATCTGCTTTGCATAGTATTACAATAGCCAAGATATGGAAGTAACCAAAAAGTCCACCGACAGATGGGTGGACAAAGAAGAACTGCTACCTGTACAGATGGAATATGAGCTAGTGAAAAAAATGAAACAATGCCATTTCCAGCACCATAGATGAGTCTAGAAGTAATCACGCAACTTGGAGTAAGCGAGAAAGCGAAAAACACATATCCTATCATATCACATATAGGTGTTACCTAAAAAATGATACAAACAAAGATATTTCCACAGAGAAACACTTTCATAGATTCATTAAAAAACTTACGGTTCACCAAATGGACAGGTGTGAGGATTGGATACATTACCATATTGAGGTTAACAGAGCGATACAAACACATGTGAAATATAGAATCACCAAAGACCTACGCAATACCACGAGAAGACTGCTCAACATTGTGTCATAACCTACAAGGGAGAAGGATCCGAAGAAGAACAGATATATGGATATGTGTGAAAGAACCACATCTTGCACACCTAGAACAAACAAAACATTGTAATCAAGTTTGCTGTGAGAAAAAATAAAAATTAAGTTAAAAATACCAACAAGAAGTAAGGAGACATAAACTTAAAGGGCTTTTTCCTCGCACATTCCGTTCTAATTTACAACCTAGAACACCACTTCCAGTAAGGCTCTGTTGCCCTAGTAACCAGATTTGGTAAAGGAGAAATGCTGCCACCTTGTGGCCGATTCCCGCAAGAGCAGCTTTTAACCCACAGCTAATGGTCACTTACCATTCACAAGGACTCAGGGCTGTAAAGGACACCTGCCCTCAAAACTGTGCTGAGGTAGGGAATGGATAAAAAAATTCAAAACGGGCAAAATGTTCACGAAGATAGTATGAAGAGGTAAGTTTTACTCACTCTCTTTTTAAAGAAAGGAAAATGGATAAAAGCTCAGCCTCAGGAAGAATTAGACTCATGCAATCTAATCTACAAAAAGTTTTCAACTCACACCAGTCGACTGACCATTGGCAAAGAGTCTACAAACAATAAATGCTGAAGAGGTTTTAGAGAACTGTGTACCCTCTAGCTGCTGGTGAGATGTAAAAGGGTTAAACGCTCATAATGAGAACAGAAAGGAGCTGCGTTGAAAAGGAAAAATTGAGGTACCATTCAATCCAGCAGGCGCACCAAAGGGCCTCTCACCTGAGAAGACCAGAATGAAGAAGACCCGGGCTGCAAAAGCTGCACTGCAGCCTTATTCACAATAGACAAGACAGTGAAGCAACCAAGATGTCCATCAACAGATGAAAGGATAAAGAAGAAGTGGTCCATGTACACAATGAATACTAGCCATGGAAAACAATGAAACACTGCTCTTTGAGGCACCATAGATGATCCTGGAGATAATCGCAGAACATGAGGTAAGTCGGAAAGCAAAAGTCCTATATCCTATGATATCACTTATAGGCGTTATCTAATAACTGACACAAATGAACATATTTCCACAGAGAAAGTCAATCACAGACTTATTAAAAAAAAAACTATGCTTATCTAAAAGGAAAGGTGGGGGGAATGGATACATGAAGATTAGCGTTACCATAGGTATACAAATACATATTATATACATATATCAAAAAGACCGACCATATAGCAAGGAAGGTTTACGGAACACTCTGTAATAATTTACACGGGAAGAGGATCTCTACATAAATAGGTATATAGAATATGTAGATGAACCAGAGTGTGGACACCTGGGACAAGCAACATTCTAACCATTACCCCAATTGAAAAAATTAAAACAACGAACTAGGAGTAATGAGACATAAACTTATGGGGGGTTTTCCTGGCACATTCCATCCAAATTGAAAACCTAGGCAGACAACTTCCAGAACGGCTCTGCTGCCCTAGTACCCAGATTTGGGAATCGAGAAATGCTGCATCCTTGTGGCCGTTTCCCACAACAGCAGCTTTGAACCCACTGCAAAAGGTCACTAATTATTCACCAATTGCAGGTCTGTAAATGACACCGGCCCTCCAAAAAATACTGAGGTCGAAAATCGAACAAAAAAGTCTAGAGTGCAACCTTCCAAAAAAGAAAATTTGAAGAGGTATATTATACTCACACTTTTTTTCTTTTTTCTTTTAACAGAAAAGAAAAAGGCGTGGAAAAATGATGAATTGTAGGAATTTTTACAGACATGTAAACCCAAATTACAAAAACCTATCAGCTCACACCAGTCAGAATGGCCATCAACAAAAATGCTGCAAACAAGAAATGCTGACGTGATTGTGGAGAAATGCGTACCCTCGATTCTAAGGGGGACGTGGTAAGAGCCACTAATGAAAGCACAATTGAGGTGCCTTGAAAAGGTAAACGTTGAGCTACCATACCAGTCAATCAATCATACCCACTGCTGGGTCTATCCCCTGAGAAAAGGAAAATCAAAAATCACAGGCTGGCAATCCTGCACTCCAGCAATATTTACCATAGGCAACACTTGGAAGCAACGAAAATGTCCATCAACAGAGGAATGCACCAAGAAGAAGTGGTCCATGTACACAATGGAATATTAGCCATGAAAAACATTGAAGCACTGCTCTTTGAGGCACCATAGATGAGCCTGGAGATAATCACAAAACATGAAGTAGGTCGGAAAGCAAAACACCTATATCCTATATTATCACTTATGGCATTATCTAATAACTGGCACAGATGAACATATTTCCAAAGAGAAAGACACTCACAGGCTTAGAAAACAAACTATGCTCATCTGAAAGGAAAGGAGGGGGGAAATTGAGAAATGGAGATTAGTGTTACTATACATATACAAATACATATTATATACATGTATCAAAAAGACCGAACATATAGCAAGGGAGGTCGACGGAACACTGTAATATTTTACATGGGAAGAGGATCTGTACATTAATAGACATACATAATGTACAAATGAACCAGATTGTGTACACCTAGGACAAACAATATTCTAAACTTTACCCAGATTAAAAAACTTTTAAAAACCAGGAAGAAGTAATGAGACATAAACTTATGGGGATTTCTCCTGGCAAATTCCATTCTAATTTACAACCTAGGACAATGACTTCCAGAAAGGCTCTGCTGCCCTAGTACCCAGATTGGGGAATGGAGAAATGCTACCTCCTTGTGGCCGTTTCCCACAACCGCAGCTTTGAACCCACTGCAAAAGGTCACGAAATTTTCACCAACTTGCAGTTCTGTAAATGACACCTGCCCTCCAGAAAATTTCTGGGGTCAAAAATCGACCAGAAAATTCAAAAGAGGGCAACCTTCGAAGAAGACAATTTCAAGAGCTATATTGTACTCACGGTTTTTTTCTTTTAAGAGAAAAGACAAAGGCGTAGGAATATGATGAATTGTAAAAAATTTAATGACATGCATACCCATATGACAAAAACCTATCAGCTCAGAGCAGTCAGAATGGCCATTAGGAAAAATGCTGCAAAAAATAAACGGTGAAGGGAGTGTGGAGAAATGCGTACCCTCGGTTGTAAGGGGGTCATGTAAAGAGCCACTAATGAAAACACAGTGTAGGTGCTTTGAAAAGGGAAACATTGAGCTACCAGTCAATCAAGCACAACCACTGCTTGGCCTATCACCTGAGAAAATGAGAATCAAAAAGTCACAGGCTGGCAAACCTGTACGCCAGCAAGATTTACCATAGCCAGCACTTGGAAGCAATGAAAATGTCCATCAACCGAGGAATGCCCCAAGAAGAAGTGGTCCGCGTACACAATGGAATATTACTCTAATAATAAATATAACTTAAATTTAAAAACAAACAAAAGCAAGGAGACATCAACATTTGTGGGTTTATCCGGGCACATTGCACTCTAATTTATAACCGAAGAACACCACTGGCCGGTAGGTCTGTTTCCCTAGTACCAGCAAGGGGAATGTAGAAAGGCTGCTGCTCTCTGGCCGTTACCTGCAAAAGCAGGTTTAAAGCCTGAGCTAATGGTCACTTCATATGAACAAGTACTGCAGGGCTGTAAATGAAACCTGCCCTCAAAGTGTCTTGAGGGAGATAATGGCCAAAATATTTCAAATGGTGACACATACTTTAAGAAAACACTTTGAAGAAATAAGCTCTAATCACAGCTGGAAATATAAAAAAGGACATGCCTTAAAGCTCAATTTCAATGCATTATGAGACACATGCAAATTCAACCACAAAGAGGTATCAGCTCACACCACTCAGAATAACCATCAGCAAAAACTACAAAGAATAAATCCTGAAGGCGCTGGGAAGAAATACATACCCTCCACTTTAAGTGGGACGTAACCTGGAAAGAGCCACTAAGGAGAACAGAATAGAGGTGCCTTTAAAAGGTAAACATTGAGCTACCGTATGATCCAGCAGACCTATTCCTGGACCTATAAACTAAGAAGACAGAATTGGAAGGACACAGGCACGCAAATCTGCTTTGCATAGTATTACAATAGCCAAGATATGGAAGTAACCAAAAAGTCCACCGACAGATGGGTGGACAAAGAAGAACTGCTACCTGTACAGATGGAATATGAGCTAGTGAAAAAAATGAAACAATGCCATTTCCAGCACCATAGATGAGTCTAGAAGTAATCACGCAACTTGGAGTAAGCGAGAAAGCGAAAAACACATATCCTATCATATCACATATAGGTGTTACCTAAAAAATGATACAAACAAAGATATTTCCACAGAGAAACACTTTCATAGATTCATTAAAAAACTTACGGTTCACCAAATGGACAGGTGTGAGGATTGGATACATTACCATATTGAGGTTAACAGAGCGATACAAACACATGTGAAATATAGAATCACCAAAGACCTACGCAATACCACGAGAAGACTGCTCAACATTGTGTCATAACCTACAAGGGAGAAGGATCCGAAGAAGAACAGATATATGGATATGTGTGAAAGAACCACATCTTGCACACCTAGAACAAACAAAACATTGTAATCAAGTTTGCTGTGAGAAAAAATAAAAATTAAGTTAAAAATACCAACAAGAAGTAAGGAGACATAAACTTAAAGGGCTTTTTCCTCGCACATTCCGTTCTAATTTACAACCTAGAACACCACTTCCAGTAAGGCTCTGTTGCCCTAGTAACCAGATTTGGTAAAGGAGAAATGCTGCCACCTTGTGGCCGATTCCCGCAAGAGCAGCTTTTAACCCACAGCTAATGGTCACTTACCATTCACAAGGACTCAGGGCTGTAAAGGACACCTGCCCTCAAAACTGTGCTGAGGTAGGGAATGGATAAAAAAATTCAAAACGGGCAAAATGTTCACGAAGATAGTATGAAGAGGTAAGTTTTACTCACTCTCTTTTTAAAGAAAGGAAAATGGATAAAAGCTCAGCCTCAGGAAGAATTAGACTCATGCAATCTAATCTACAAAAAGTTTTCAACTCACACCAGTCGACTGACCATTGGCAAAGAGTCTACAAACAATAAATGCTGAAGAGGTTTTAGAGAACTGTGTACCCTCTAGCTGCTGGTGAGATGTAAAAGGGTTAAACGCTCATAATGAGAACAGAAAGGAGCTGCGTTGAAAAGGAAAAATTGAGGTACCATTCAATCCAGCAGGCGCACCAAAGGGCCTCTCACCTGAGAAGACCAGAATGAAGAAGACCCGGGCTGCAAAAGCTGCACTGCAGCCTTATTCACAATAGACAAGACAGTGAAGCAACCAAGATGTCCATCAACAGATGAAAGGATAAAGAAGAAGTGGTCCATGTACACAATGAATACTAGCCATGGAAAACAATGAAACACTGCTCTTTGAGGCACCATAGATGATCCTGGAGATAATCGCAGAACATGAGGTAAGTCGGAAAGCAAAAGTCCTATATCCTATGATATCACTTATAGGCGTTATCTAATAACTGACACAAATGAACATATTTCCACAGAGAAAGTCAATCACAGACTTATTAAAAAAAAAACTATGCTTATCTAAAAGGAAAGGTGGGGGGAATGGATACATGAAGATTAGCGTTACCATAGGTATACAAATACATATTATATACATATATCAAAAAGACCGACCATATAGCAAGGAAGGTTTACGGAACACTCTGTAATAATTTACACGGGAAGAGGATCTCTACATAAATAGGTATATAGAATATGTAGATGAACCAGAGTGTGGACACCTGGGACAAGCAACATTCTAACCATTACCCCAATTGAAAAAATTAAAACAACGAACTAGGAGTAATGAGACATAAACTTATGGGGGGTTTTCCTGGCACATTCCATCCAAATTGAAAACCTAGGCAGACAACTTCCAGAACGGCTCTGCTGCCCTAGTACCCAGATTTGGGAATCGAGAAATGCTGCATCCTTGTGGCCGTTTCCACAACAGCAGCTTTGAACCCACTGCAAAAGGTCACTAATTATTCACCAATTGCAGGTCTGTAAATGACACCGGCCCTCCAAAAAATACTGAGGTCGAAAATCGAACAAAAAAGTCTAGAGTGCAACCTTCCAAAAAAGAAAATTTGAAGAGGTATATTATACTCACACTTTTTTTCTTTTTTCTTTTAACAGAAAAGAAAAAGGCGTGGAAAAATGATGAATTGTAGGAATTTTTTACAGACATGTAAACCCAAATTACAAAAACCTATCAGCTCACACCAGTCAGAATGGCCATCAACAAAAATGCTGCAAACAAGAAATGCTGACGTGATTGTGGAGAAATGCGTACCCTCGATTCTAAGGGGGACGTGGTAAGAGCCACTAATGAAAGCACAATTGAGGTGCCTTGAAAAGGTAAACGTTGAGCTACCATACCAGTCAATCAATCATACCCACTGCTGGGTCTATCCCCTGAGAAAAGGAAAATCAAAAATCACAGGCTGGCAATCCTGCACTCCAGCATTATTTACCATAGGCAACACTTGGAAGCAACGAAAATGTCCATCAACAGAGGAATGCACCAAGAAGAAGTGGTCCATGTACACAATGGAATATTAGCCATGAAAAACATTGAAGCACTGCTCTTTGAGGCACCATAGATGAGCCTGGAGATAATCACAAAACATGAAGTAGGTCGGAAAGCAAAACACCTATATCCTATATTATCACTTATGGCATTATCTAATAACTGGCACAGATGAACATATTTCCAAAGAGAAAGACACTCACAGGCTTAGAAAACAAACTATGCTCATCTGAAAGGAAAGGAGGGGGGAAATTGAGAAATGGAGATTAGTGTTACTATACATATACAAATACATATTATATACATGTATCAAAAAGACCGAACATATAGCAAGGGAGGTCGACGGAACACTGTAATATTTTACATGGGAAGAGGATCTGTACATTAATAGACATACATAATGTACAAATGAACCAGATTGTGTACACCTAGGACAAACAATATTCTAAACTTTACCCAGATTAAAAAACTTTTAAAAACCAGGAAGAAGTAATGAGACATAAACTTATGGGGATTTCTCCTGGCAAATTCCATTCTAATTTACAACCTAGGACAATGACTTCCAGAAAGGCTCTGCTGCCCTAGTACCCAGATTGGGGAATGGAGAAATGCTACCTCCTTGTGGCCGTTTCCCACAACCGCAGCTTTGAACCCACTGCAAAAGGTCACGAAATTTTCACCAACTTGCAGTTCTGTAAATGACACCTGCCCTCCAGAAAATTTCTGGGGTCAAAAAATCGACCAGAAAATTCAAAAGAGGGCAACCTTCGAAGAAGACAATTTCAAGAGCTATATTGTACTCACGGTTTTTTTCTTTTAAGAGAAAAGACAAAGGCGTAGGAATATGATGAATTGTAAAAAATTTAATGA